>NC_056725.1:978975395-979235395 GCF_019279795.1 Protopterus annectens | reverse complement strand
TCTTAGCAATGCTAAGCGCATACATCCGCACACTGGTGCAAACCCGCTTACTACTGTTTACAAGTGCTCACTCCCGCTAACCCCTGCGCTCATTTCCTTGACAGAAAAGTAAATGGGGAGATAGGAATGTGGTGATAAAGGTTGCACAAAGAAGAGAAGACAGTAGGGAAACCAGCTCGGGATGTACAGGATGGGTGTGGAGAAGGTCCATAGCTGCCCATTTCTTTACTAGTAACACCTGTGTATATGCAATACATTAGGAGGGATATTTGAAACCTTCCACTCCTGAGAGAGGGGTGAGGACAACTAAGTATGTTGTACTACCAATTATGAATATCAGGCACATGCACTATTTGTGAACTACTATACTGTCATTAGTACATTACTCACTTCTGAACAGTTTGTGGTTTGTTTGTGTTAACATTAGCACAGTCTGCTCAGGACAACTGGACATATTTCACTACTGTGTATGCCTACCTACAACCTTGCTTGAGCCTGACTACATGGGTATATAGTACCTTTGGGTAGGGGTGTAGAGCTGCAGAGTGCATTATTTATTATCGTGTGATGTTTATCTTGCTGAACATGCAGAGTTGCTGTGTACCTGTAAGTCTATAAAGGCTAGTAATCTGTCTGAGTAGCTCCCACCTGTGGACATATCCAGATGGTATACAGACGTTAGCCTAGTATTCATTGACTGTGCACCACACCAGTCTTTTCAGCACCTGAACAATGGCATTGTCACAGGTGGTTGCTAGCAGTACATGGATACATCCTTTGATATTTCTGTGTTGTACTCCTACATAAGGGCATGCTTGTGGAATTCATTCTACAGCTATTCGCAGAGTGTGTAACAGCAGACAGACTGATATGCCTGTGTGTTTCTGACTCTTCCAGGCCTCAGATACTCTCAGGTATATATTTGATCAGCCTCAGGGAAAGGTATATATCAGTGGGATACACCTGTGATATATTTCAGATATTTTGCAGTTGCGACTTTGGGGGATTCTGAGCATATGTATTACTACACCTTTTCTGACGTGCAAGCAGTGTCTACTCTCACTTACTGACATTTATCATTAAGTGGGATTCCCCACCTTTCTGCCTACTGTTACTACATTTCACAGGAGTCTGAGGGGCACAGCTAACATTCGTTTGCAAATCAGGGACATCCCTGTAAACCAGTCACAGTTGGGAGGTCTGGCCTCTGACCTATTCAAATATGCCAGTGTTTATCCTGCTCTGATACTGTGTGGGTTTGTAAGGTGCTACTGTAACATTATTCCCTACTAGCATGGGTGGTTCTCTTTTCACAGTCATGTCATGCAATTCCACAACACTTGCTGGTTAAGGGCCACAGAACATGATTTGTGTTATGCCATTCCTATTCTCCCTTTACATTCACTCATTGTAATGCATGATATATTTCTTTCAGCACCAAGTTATTGTTTATCTGCTGTGGTGTAGTGGTACTTCATGCAGACTGGTGAGCCCAAGGTCTGGGGTTTGAGACTAACAGGTGTATTTTATTTTGCTGCTGAGCAATACAAGGGCCCTGTCATACAGAGTGACTAAGGCACTTTTAAGCAGTTGTAAGCGGGTTTGTGTGGGTTTGCGTGATGCTTAGCAATGCTTAGCTAAGCACACAAAAGCTCACACTCACGCAACCCCACTAACTACTGCTTAAATGTGCTTACTCCCACTAACCCCCACACTAATTTCTTTGAAAGAAAAGAAAATGGGGAGATAGGAAAGTGGTGAAAAAGGGGGCACAAAGAGGGAAAGACAGTAGGGAAACCAGCTGGGATGTGCAGGAAGGGTGTAGGGAAGGCCCATAGCTGCCCATTTCTTTACCAACAACTGTGCATATGTTCGTAATTTGGTGTGAAATTTGCAACCTTCCACCCCTGAGAGAGGGGTGAGGACAACAGAGCATGTTTTACTGCCAATTATAATTATCAGTTTACATGTCCGGCGGACATGTGTGCGAAATGGGCAGCTATGTGTGGAGTGTAATTTTTTTGTGGGAACAGATTGCCCTTTTTTTTTTTTTTTTTTTCAGGTGAGAGTGGAATGTGAGGTAGGGGATGTAGGTATATTTGGGGAGGTAGGTTGGGGAGGTAAACACACAAGACAAACAAGATGCATACAGGGGTGGAATTTGACACATGGGGTGGGTGAGCACAATTGACAGGGAAGGTTGTTTGGAAATTGCAAGCCCATGAGCCCACAGATGGTAAAAGTGGAACTGAGATCCCCACCCATGGGCAGTCACCACTGCACCTTCACAGCCCCGAGGGTGGCTGTGATGGGGTCTGAGTAGGATGGGCAGGCTCACCTGAGAGATGCGCCACTCTCGCCTCAAGCTGGGGTAGGGGATTGGCGACTGAACGCTGGATCTCCCTACGCACCACAGCCCAGACCCTTCAAATGGTGACAGGTGGCCCTTCTCCACCCACGGTTGCACGGGGGGGTGAGCCCCATCCCCTGCAGTGCTTCAACCCGAAGGTGGCACAGGACCAACGGAGGAGGGGAGCCTGGGCTGGGTACCGCAGCTGCTGGTGCCAGGTGCACTCGCCAACTGAGGAGGGACGGGTGGGTCTGCTGGGACTGGCCTTCCCATACATTCTGTGATTAGGTGTGTTTAATTACAACATAAACAACAGCATTCCAGATTAGTTGTAACAGCATGCAGTAATATTCCCATTAACCCAACACACCAAGGTTTCAACAGTTGAACAGCAAGCATAACACATGCATATATTGAATGACAGTGGATATTCCAACAGCATGCAGGGATGTTTGGCAGCAACAGGCCACCATGAACGTGGAGTTTGAACAGGGCACATGCATCAACATGAATGCAAATATTTATAAAACAATAGGACATATGTCCTAACAAATATTTAAGATTACACATACCCACTGAGGTGTGGAATTGCATGGTTTATGCACAAACAGTAGGGTGTACAAAAAACCTCAGTTAACATCTTATAATCACTTTTACTCTACACTACATTCCTAGTGACTGCAAGTGTATATTCCCTACATGTATTATTACACTTGCCACCATGCATTAGGTTGTGTAATGGGTTTGGCTAGATCAATATATACTTGACCTATATCTGACATACTAACTGTCCAAGATGCAGATGTTACTGCTACATATTTCATGGTTGCATTTATATTTCTTTATCTACATATCTGGATGTTTTCACATGACATTTTCACTTCAATTTGTACAGAACCCTGCATTTATTGAAGCACACTCACATTTCTGGGGAACATATTAGCATGCTACTCGTGTGCCAGATTTACTTATGCATGCCAGCCAGTAACTGACTGTTGAGGACTGTATATATGCTTCACAGCTACTAGCACTTCCATCACCCACTGTAGATGGGACTGCAGAACTCTGGGTTGCCAGCACTTTCTAACACAGTACTATTTGTATAATGCAAGGGTACAACAACATTTTCAAACTAAGTGACACACACACTACGGGTTTTAAACCTTTATTACTGACATTACACACTTTTCCACAGGCTCACTCCTTTATTTGTTATAACAGTGCATATGGCAGACATATTCAAGACATATTATACCTTTATTAATGGGTTAGAGTACACTTTTGCAGGTTCACTCACATATATTATATGACAGTACCTGCAGAGATTTTATTCCAGACATATGTTACCTTTCTTAATGGAAAGCACCAAAACGCTCAGTAAAAACCAATAAATCCAAAAGAGCAAGGTAGATAGAATGGATTACGCCAATGCTAATATCACAACCACATGTGGAGTTTGGTTTTTCGTGTTTGTGCAATAAACTGGTTGTGATACTAGCATTGGCGTAATCCATTCTATCTACCTTTCTTAATGGGTTAATACGCTCTTTTTCTGGCACTATGACTATTTCGCATGACAGTACATGCAGATGACTTATTCAGGCCATTTTATGGCTGTATTATTGTACTACAACACTTTATTTCATGCTCTCTCCCCTATTTTATATAACAAAACATACAGAATTTTCACTAACCTGCCTGGTGGCGCAGCCTTTGCAGCCTATCAGCATAGGCTTGCTGATTCGCAGCATGGTCACCTGCAGCTGTGAAGTAAATGAAGGGATAGTGAGACATCCAAACCATTTTTTACCGTATCCGGTAAAGCAATAGTTTCACGGCAGAGGCCGCTCGCACAGCAGAGGACCGAGGAAGCGGAAGATCTCTGGGGAGAGGTACGGAACCTCAAGAAAGCAGAGAATGTGACTGACATGTTTGTTAATTTATCTTCTTATAGTTTGGATCACTCTGATATAAGTCTGATTAATAAGGGTCTAAGTTTTATTCCTGCACAGTGCAGTAACTTAACTGACACCTTATGTGATTTGCGCCTTTTTTGCAGGAATGTGGCTCTGAAGTTGTTTTTTAAAAGTTCTATTGCTACACCTAGTAACAACTTTACAGGAAGTGACCCTATGTCTTTAAAGCGCAAAAGTAATTTTTCACCTGCACTACCTCCTAATATAGAGTGTTTTCTAAAGGCTTGTGAAAAAGAATTTTACTCTTTGTTTTCTGGTGATAATAAGAGGATAGCCTATGTGAACTTAACGCCTAGTGAAGTCAAATCTTTAAACAAACTGAAAAAGTTAACTGATTTAACCTTCAAACCTGCAGATAAAGGTGGAGGTATAATCATCCTAAATACTTCTGATTATAATTCTCTTATGTTAAATATGCTGTCAGATTCAACTACTTATAAGGTTATTCCTTTGGATGAGGTTCATAAGATTATCACAGTAGTACATGACGCCTTGAATGATTTACTTATGTGCAGGCAAATTTCCCCAGGTTTATATGACTATTTACTAATAGAGTACCCTACCATTCCAGTAATAAAAGGGTTACCTAAAACACATAAGAATGTAACCCCCCTACCTTTACAACCCATAGTGTCGGGTAGTAATTGGGTGACTGCACCTATTTCCACTCTTATCGAACGGCTTCTTAGGCCTATAGTTAATGCTGTTCCTTCTATTTTAAAAGATACTCATCAACTTTTGGACAGCTTGGCTGAAGCTACTTTTGATATTACTAATAACAAGTATTGTTTAGTAACCCTTGATATAAAAAATTTATTCACTTCTATTCCCAATGACTTAGGACTTGAGGCCATCACAGAACTGCTTGTTAGAGACACCACATTTAATGGTGATAAAATAATTCTAATTTGCCAGTTATTAGATTTGGTACTAAACAATAACTTGTTCTTATTTAATGATGATACGTATTTACAGACATGGGGGGTAGCGATGGGCACCCCCTGTGCGAATACGTATGCAAACTTAGTAGTCCTTAACTGGGAAAAGAAGTTCTTGTTTAATCATCCCACGTTTAGATATGTGAAATTTTATAAACGTTTTGTGGATGATGTTTTTCTAATATGGCAGGGCACTCTTATAGATTTTGAACAGTTTCTGGAGTTCTTAGAATCCACTTCTTCTTATTTGAAATTTACAATGGAGGCCTCGGATAAATGTGTCCATTTTCTTGATGTTACCTTGAGGCTCACTGAACAAGGAACTGTTGTTTCTTCTCTCTTTAGGAAACCTACCTGGACTAACAACCTACTTAAATTTGATAGTATGCATCCCAGGCACACGTTCCCTGGTATTATTAAAAGTCAGTTTATTAGGCTAACTAAGCTCTGCCAAACTGAACAATCTTTGTTGCTAGAAGTTGATAGAATGGAAACATTGTTCTTAAATAGAGGCTACAATTATGATTTGATTCATACTATCAAAGATAGTGTTTTGAGTCCCTTAGGGACAAATGTTCACGTAGCCAGGACACCTAATTTAGTTATTCCATCAACAAATAAGCAAATTATTACACATAATAGAGTATTGAGACTTCCATTTATTATTAAGTACACAAGTGATGTAAAATGTTTGGAACAAATTATACGGAAAAACTGGAATATTCTTACCACTGATGTATCAGTAACATGTTTAGTAGGAAACCATCCCAAGTTTCTCTATAAAAACTGTCCAAACTTGAAACAAATCTTATGTAAGGATTATTATGCTGTGTTTAAACATCCTAACGAGAGTGCTGGAACTGCCCCTTGTGGAAAATGTAACAGGTGTACTTATATTTGTCCAAATCCCTATTTTATACACCCCACACTAAATTTTACATTTCAATTTAGAAGTCCTGCCACCTGCTCTACAAAGAATCTGGTGTACCTGGCTACTTGTACAAAGTGTACTTCTTTCTATATAGGCCTTACTAAAAGAAAACTTTCCGATAGAATTTATGATCATCTTTACGAAATAAGGAAATCCTCAGAGACTAATGCTCTAGCTCAGCATATAAGTAAACACGTTGACCATACGTTTCGTTTTAGAGTGCTAGAAGTTACTCCACAGAACCCCAGAGGAAGTGATGCCAGTAATAGTCTTGCAATAGCTGAATTAAAATGGATTTTGAGATTTAACGCACACAATCATCCTGGCATAAACACTTTGGTGTCTATTAAACCTATTTTGAATAACAGGAAACGTTAATAAGTTGATTTCCTGAATACTATGAATTATTATTATGAATTCATCATTTTAGCTTTTCACTATAGTTATGATTTACTATGTCCTAATCTAATGATCGTTGTAATTATTTTGTTGTGCATTTATATTTATAGGATCTCAAAATATTTTCTACTTTGGTACGTTTTTGGTATTTTCCTATATACCACCTTACATATATAGACCCCTTTTTTGTTTGTATATTTTTACACCTTAATCAAATACCAATTTATGTTAGATCATGGAACCTTTGGTTCTTTTAGATCTTTTAGATTTTTCCATCTTTTTCAAATCTGTAAATAGAGTATTTGAATCATTAAATAATAAATTATTAATTAAATAATAAATAAATGACCTGTTAATAACTTAGGGTTATACCTATTGCTTAGTTATTCAGTTTTGTTGTTTTTGCTTTTTAATATTTGATTATAGTATCATTTAATTTTAGTATTATTATTTACATTTCATATTATTTTTACATCACACTTATTATATTATATTTATATTGTTTCTACATACACTTTATATTCATTTACCTAGCATATATTTATTTACATACAGCATGTACCCAGTAGATTTTACATATATATAGGTAGATATGCTGGTCGGCAGTTATACTTATGTATTATTTAAATCACAACAGTTAGTATAATTTAAATTACAACCATTAGTACAGTGATCTTACATATTTATTTTCTGTAATTTATAACATTGTCAGTTCACTATATTTAAAAAGTTCCTTTACTACTCTGTATGTGTTCAACATTTGTTAAATAGGCGCGAATAGTGCAGCATGTGTATTCTCTTGTAACATTTCTTTGTTTAAGATCTATCAAATGTATATATTTTTTTTTTGATCAGTTTTTTACGCTAGCTTTCCACGCTAGTGTTTCATAGTACCACCTAGGCTAGCTTTCAATGCTTCCGTTTAAGACTGAGTTAAACGTCATTGTTCCCGCAACTCTATAACATCATTTTTAGAACTGCTTTATTAGGTTTTGGCACAATTTTAAATTATGCGCTTTCAGCATGCATTCATATAATCACCTAATGTCTATGCATTACTGTATTTTGTCTTATTTCAGCCTTGCGCTGAATTTGTTTTTGAAATTTTGTTTATTCATCCTACATACAAGTAGGTTTTTATATTTTATAAGTTCAATTCACTTAGTAACATATCTGAGAATTGACTTTTTTAACTATGGTATTAACCAATGCCTTTATTTGTCTGTTTGGTTGTTTGCCTTTTATATACCATATAAATGTATGTGTGTTGGTTTTAATCTTGGTTCCTTTAAATACCTGATTGTATTAATCAATTAGTCATTAGATAGTTGTGTTAGCTAATTATTTTACTATATAAGCAAGCTAGTGGGTATAAATGTTATCTGAGGAAGCGTGGTTGTATCCACGCGAAAGCGCTTATCATCCCACTTGTAAATAAAAGGTTTTTCTACTCTATTTTTATCGTTACTACTTTCATTGGATTTATTATTTGGTCAAGAGAAATTGTTACTTGCTGTTTCGTGGAGAGATCAGTTTCTGCTTTCATACATTTGTATTATTATACTACATCACTTTATTTCATGCTCTCTCCCCTATTTTATATAACAAAACATACAGAATTTTCACTAACCTGCCTGGTGGCGCAGCCTTTGCAGCATATCAGCATAGGCTTGCTGATTCGCAGCATGGTCACCTGCAGCTGTGAAGTAAATGAAGGGATAGTGAGACATACCTATCCATTATACAGAATCAATTATCAATTCTTACATACTGCATTCTATGGCTACTTACTCAGTAGTGGGGCATCCTGCATCCCACGGGCCTCCTGTATCCATTGGTTCAGGCGATCCTCCTTCCATCTCTTCAGGTCTGCATGGTGGTGATGGACCTGCTCACCCATACGAGGAATGCCTGTGGCACTGGTGAGGTCATGAGCTAACCGGTTCCAAGCCTCAGCCTTGTACTCCGTCCCTTGGAACTGGCCCTGCAGGAGTCTGGACTCATGACGGTGGACAAGGAGCCAAACCATGTATTTTGACTCCTTGATGCCCCAACTCTGCGCTCGGAAGCATGAACCCTCTCCTGCACCTGTCATTCTGACTGCAAATGTGAGCTACAATCAGTTATGGTGAGTATTCCAGCCTATGGGGCTTAAATATGCCGCATTTCCCGCACTTTTTTGTGATTGGCCATTTTTGAGAATTCTAGGCTGACTGCAGACATGCTTAGTAATGGTTAATCTACAATTTCTAAGTATATGTATGCTAATAGTAGCTGTTTCTTCTAAGCTGTCATGGCTTAGTGGTTCTGTACTTTGATTATGATGCACAGGGTCCTGGGTTTGAACCTTGTCATTCTTTTATTTTAATACTGTCTAGACAGGCTAGGGGGTGTGGCTGCATTTAAGCAACTTAGCTCTACGTTGCTCCCCGCTGCCCTGGTTGGTGCAGCGTGCACGTCCGTGCAAACACATTGTGCTGGGTAAAGCGCATTTAAACTTTGGCCAACTTTATGTGCTGGGTAAAGCGCTATTAAGCTATGGGCACCTGCATTGCGCTGGGTAAAGCACGTTTAAACTTTGGGCACCTCTGTTTAGCTGGGTAAAGCGCTGCTTAACGGCAGGCTATTATATATCTGGATCCTTTAAAAATATATATTTTGTTCACTGATACAGTGGCTATTTCACTGCTTTTACTAATATTTTAATCATATATGACTGGTATTATTTCATATACTGATTTACAACATAAATACAACGGGGAGTGGTGGGACTCGAACTGTAAATACCTCCTCTTTGTGCATACACTCTACCATTACACTATTGCAACTTGGTGTGATGTGCATAAACATTCTTTCTTATGTTCTTCCATGCCGGAATTGCTAACTACAGCTAAGCAATGGGCACACACCACGCTAATTTATGAATATAATATTCTGTATGGCTATTGTTATCCTCCTTAAGGATCTGCATCCAAAATCCTACTCCCTCCTTATTTCTTGAATTTCCCGCCTGCTTCATCATCATCCCTTTCCACTTTGAATTATAGTTTTCTGCTTGTGTTATATATGTGAGCTGTAACTGTGTAACTCTAAAATATCCTTTTAAATCAGGTAATGCTAGACCATCTTGTTCTATTGAAAGGATTGACTTAGCCCACTTGACAATTACCATCTTCCCCTCCAAGAAAAATTCCTTCAACTCTTTATTAATTATTTATACAACTTCTCCTCTGGTTGATAAAAAATATGCCTGACCTGTATATAAAATTAAAGGAATTAAAAACATTTTCACTGCCTGTATCTTGCTATCACTATTCATGAACAAGAGCTTCCAGTTTCTCAGTTTTTATATTATTTTTTGTTTAGTCTGTTCCCACATATCTTTAGATGCCATAACAGAATACTTTTTAATCCATGCTCCTAAATACATCATTCTATCAACTCTCCATAAATATGGGTATTGGTGAACCAATCTATGTGCAGGTAAATAATTAACAGCTATAGCCTTTATTTTATCTCCATTATTTTTATATCCCAAAAGACTTAAAATTGTCACAAAATGTTCCATAGTGTTAAAATGTCCTTTCCTGAATTCATCAGTTACAAATAATATTGTCAGCAAATAAAGCCAAATTTTCTTGATTAACATACTAACCCTATTCTTGAACTTCTGAATCCCCGGTTTTTTTTCCAGTGGCTCTGAATATAAAGCAAATAACAAAAGGGAAGAGGTCACACCTGCCTGGTTCCTCTTTTCAGACACAATTTGTCAGACCGGAACCCTTCCATTTTATTTTTTGCCTCCAACCTCTCATATATCCTCCTAATTAACCCTATTGTTGTACCAGAGAATGCAAATGTTTCATTGCCCTACTCATAAATTCCCAGCTTACTCTATCAAACTCTTTCTCTGTATCAATAGCTATAAAAACAGTGGTATTTTCTTACATTCTGCTTCCCTCTGGATCATCATTGTTCTATTAATATTGTTAAAAGTTTGCCTCCCCTACATAAAACAATGTTGGTTCATATTTATTGATTTTAACAACATGTTTGCCAATCCTTTAGCTATTATAGACATAAACAATTTATAATCATGGTTTAAAATTAGAAAGACTCTATATGAAGCTTGGTCTGATAGGTCTTTGCTGTCTTTAAGTTTTGCAACCACCACAACTTTCTTCCAGAATCTTGGTGCTTCCCTCCTTTTTAAATGCTATTAAACAAAACTTTCCATATCTTTATCACTTTCCTGCCTCTTAGCTTCCAAACTTACAAAGGAATACCATCTGTTCATGGAGAATTTCCTGCAGATTGATTATACATCACCATTTTTTATCTTATCTCCTCGTATCATAACTGTTAATTGTTTAGTGTCAACTACCTCTAACTTTGTCATGGTTAAGTCTTCCATAAATGTTTCCAATTGTGCTCTTTCCTGATTTCCAATTTTGTCTGCTTTATGCAAATGTTCATAAACTTTACAAAATATTTCAAATACCACTACAGGACTTCTGCTTATTTTTATTGTTATAGGCTCCTTAAGTTTGGCAACAATACTTTGTACTTTCCATTGCCTAAGTCAATGTGTTAAATGTTTTTGTACTCTGAAGTTATTATCATAAACAGTTTCTTAACAGCAGTCTTTCTAAACTCACATATATTATCCAGGTACTCCCTTATTTTCTCTTTAGCACTCTGCAGTTGCACCTCTTCTTATTCTGTGAGATTCTCCTTATTCTGTAATACTTTAACTTTGTCAGCCCCTTTAAATAATTCCTGTTACTTTATAACCATATCTTTTTCTTTCATTTGTATGTTATTTTAAAATACATTTTCATTGTATCCTACTTGCTAGCTATAACTTCTGAAAAAATTCTATCTTCCCTAATAACTCTTGAATAATTTCCATTACCCATTCCTTAAATTTCTCTCTTTTTAATAGGTACGTGAGGAGGTGCCAGTGTCTCATTTTTACTTCATTATCCTGTATTTTTATTTTAGTTGCCATTGGTACATGTTCTGAAATAGTCATTTGATGTGTGATGAAGGTTTCCATTAAATGTACATGTTCCTGTGAAATATAATTTATGTCTTGTCTAGCCCAGTTATTGTACCTTGAGGAATATGTAAATTTTCTCCCAGTTCCTACTACTGAATTTATATCTTTCATACCAAGTATTTTCATAAATTTCTTACAAAATCTACCTTATTTTGTTATATTTTCCATTCTAGATCCCCAAATACATTGTCACTGTTGCAAATCAAATTCATGTCCCCAACTCTAAGTAATATTCCCTGCTGAAAGTTGATTTATTTCTCCCCAAATTTTCTTATGAACCATAATAGGAGTTTTATATATAATATAAATACATGCCAGCATAATCCTCCTCCCTTGCACGTAGCCCCTTACTACCACATATCTATTATTATCTTTTTTCCTCATCTTTCCCTACTGGAACTCATCTAACAATTAGAGTACTCCTTGTGTCCTTTGTCCATGCAGTTCTGCTAAATATTCATCCTGAAATCCTTTCTTTATCAAATTTACATACTCACTTCTTTCCAAATGTGTCTCCTGTAGCATTGCTATTTGCACTTTGCATTTCTTAATATAATTGAGTAATCTTTCCTTTTTGTCTATACCTGTGAGGCTGTTCACATTCTGATACAATATGGATAGTGTAGCCATTATGATAAGAATCTATTATTCCCACCTATTATATGTGACAGCTTTTTTAAATGTCTATTTCCAGATTTTTTGTTTCACGCACCCACTACTGTTTGGCAGGTTGATCTTTTATAAAGTGTTTATTTACAAGACTTTTATTTTGATGAAAACCATCACAAAAAACACACATGCACCCTCAGAATACCCCATAACTTAATAACGTAAGCCAAACATTCAAAACTATGCAAATCTTCAAATAATGAAGTTAACCCACTCAATAGGGAACAAGTGTCCCAAATTGACAGCTGCATCCTCAGGCATTACCCAACCTAAAATTAAGGCTATCCATGCTAAATCACATATGAAAGCCTGTGCTCCTACTTAAACTAATTGCTTTCTGTTCTTCTATTGTCTGTATTCCCTTCCAGGATTTGAAAAAACAGTTTGTACATTTTCAAAAAAACATTAACTTTTAGCCTTAACAAAAGGTGCACCAGCTATCTTTAAATAAAACTAAACTATACACTGTTTTAATAATTACATTGAAATATTTAAGTACCAGGAAATCTGTTATCTCTAATTCACTTTCAATAATTTCAAACCTTATTTTTTGCTAATCTGCTTGCTCTTATACTATTTAACTTTATGATTCCCTCAGCAAACAATACCTAAAACTCTCAAGATTTATTGCCTGCACCTGTAGTCAGCTTGTCTCCATTGAAACATAAAAACAGAATGGACAGCTGCCCTCAGCTCCAGACGTCTCATTTCACACTTAACATTTATTTGTTAAAGCCAATCTTTTCATTACATTCACAATGTTTTGTTATTTTTATAGCCCATCTGCTTACACACACAAAAAATGTTATGAGATTAATCCAAGGGCATTAATCCACACATTCACTAAGAAGAAAGCAAGACAAAACATCTCAACTCTACATATATTATAATCAGTGCACTTTTTACTTACAGGAACATTTTTCTTTCTTTCTTTCTTCCCTTTAGTATCATTCCAAGCTGTAATGGCATGAAGTGGAGTATATGCCTTTCAGTCACCCTGCAACTTTTATGAAGTCAACAAAAGTCCATTTGTTCTTTGCCACTTTTACTTGTAACACCATATTTCACAAATGTGATTGATGCTTTATAGTCTTACATTTATTACTCATTTCAGTGTTGCTGATCTTCTTCCTGATACTCTTTATCTTCTAACCCCAGATTCCAGTTCAAGTCCAAGATACTACCAATTCTTCTAGTTAACTCTAGTGCTTTTTTCTGTATCTGAAGCATTTTTCTTTGGAACATTGGAAAAGGTTTCACTGGTAAAGTCTCTCTATGAGCTTGATTATCAGAAGAATGAGAATAAGAGTCATTTTCTGTTTGATGGCTCACTTTTTATTGAACAAACTTTTGCATTTCCTCATAGCCTATTCTGCATTGAAAATGCCTTTGATGCTACAGGAAAAAATATTCTAAAGACATCTGGATACAGCAACTTAGAATCTCACAAATGCATCTTGACATTCCATGATTGCTAGGATAAATTTGCTTCTCTTCTGCCTGATGTACACCAAATAATAATTTTCCACAAGCAATCTATTGTCTCCAGTTTTTAATACTGCTGCCACAGTTTTGTCAGGATCAACTCTTTCTGCTGGTGTGATTGCATATTTACTAATGCAGGTCTTGGCTACTTTCTCATGGCCACGTTTGCAGCATGCACACAATGTGCCCTTTCAATTAACAACTTTTGCTGTGGAATGCCAGTCCTGTTGCATGTTTGTGCTTTCATAAGATTTATATAGTCTGTTCCTTTCGGTTTCCCTGGTACAACAGAAAAATCACAGGTTTTCTTTGTGTGCTCTGTCCTGTATCTCTACCAGTTTTAGAAATAGCTTTTCTTAACCAGTCTCATACACAGCCAGCCTTTTCTTCATTTTGACTTCTGACTTTTGTAGTTTTATCAGTTCTTCTGAATAGCTGTTTAAATATTCTTCCATTTTTTCCAGCCTTTTTATTTGAGGTGATATACTCCTTCAATGTTTCATCTATTTTAATCATCTGTGAGCATATCTGATTTATTTTTTCCTCT
This sequence comes from Protopterus annectens, assembly GCF_019279795.1. NCBI lineage: Eukaryota > Metazoa > Chordata > Ceratodontiformes > Protopteridae > Protopterus > Protopterus annectens. The sequence continues at coordinate 979,221,038 of NC_056725.1, read as the reverse complement.
AAGTTACTGGAAGTACTTGTACCAAGGTTGGAGCTTGAACTACTTTCTGCTGAACAGCAGCAGGATTCTTTCCAGTAAGTGTTTTCTCTTCACCTTCTCTAGTTGATTTTCTTTCAGGCTCTCTAAGTTTCTTCTTTGCTGGCATCCAGGTTGTGTATGGAATAGCAAGTAACTGAATTTTGCTAAAACTGACAGAATTACTAACCCTTATCTCTCATTTTTATTTTCACACTGGGAGAACTGAAATGAAGCTATTGATCATGTGCAGTCATCTTGTCAAAATTATCTTCGTCAACAGCTTTCATTTTCTGAAGCTTTTCACCAGTTACTGGTAAATGAGATACCCCGTATCACTCCAAAGTTTCCTCAAGAAAATCTTCCTTGCATTCCTTGAACTACAATCTACTAAGAGTATTTATAATATGTGTGAGCTTTCCTGGTTTGTACTACACTTGTACTGACACTACAATTTTTGTAGCTTGTACATTGTGTAATGATATGTCGAATATATTGTATAGAGGTTCATTATCATACTTAACAGCAGTATGTTTGTCAAACACCTCAATACCAAATTTTTGAAACCCTATTACGTTGTTAATGAAGAATTAATTATAAGGTGCTGCTTACTGTGATGGATCTGACATCTTCTTTAGACACTAGATCTTGCTGGCTGGATTCTGCTGAAATCAAAGTCTAGTTATAATTCCATTTACAGTCTGTTGCCCACAGAAACTTGCAGAGTGTACACTGATGCAGCACCAAACTCTGAGCAGTAACCAATAACTTTTTATAAACAAACCACATGCACTACTTTTGCAGCTTTAGTTACACTCTACTACTTTACTTCTCAAACAGCATGGATGATATATGAGAGCTACAATACAAAAAAAATATCTCTAACAATGTTATCTGCTATCATCTCTTTATAGTAGTTTTACATCCTATTTTTCTCCATGGTACTCTATTTTGGACTTTGTATGAGAACATCTGTTGGCTGGTGTTTGCAGAAAAACATGTTTTCATCCTGTAGAGAAATAATGCTGATATTGTCTTTTATAGAAACACCTTGGGGAAAAACACATACAAATGCTGACTTGATCATTCAAACTTCCTTGGTTAACAGTGTCATATGATAGAAATATGTCCTGTTGTTCATTCTTTAAAGAAGCTGCATACATCCTGTTTTTCACATTTTTGCTCTTACTGACGATGTAAAATGCATACATCCTGTTTTTCACATATTTGCTCTTACTGATCATTTGAAATGCATACATTCTGTTTTTAAGTCTATAAGAGGTCAGCTTTTTTGCTGACAGTGTGAAATGCATCCATTTTTGCTGATTCTGCAGAAGACATATCCATTAAGCAAATTCCTTATTTTTCAAGCCACAGTCATTTAGTATGCATGCTAATTACATATTGCTAAACTCCATTTCTACATTTAAGCAATCTTTATTTTATACCTTATTTACGTTACATATTTGTAGCAGAATTACTTTCAACCTTAATACCTTGTTGAGCATACTCTAACAATTCCCTCTTTTGTTTTATTTTATACCAGGGATACAACTTCAGCATTATTTGATAATACTTTTTCATTATGGCAATTAACAACAGTAACTTGACTAGCTCTTAAGCAGATTTTAATACATGTAAATAATATGCAACCAAGCACAACAATAAAAGAAATTAAAAATATAATGATCTTTCCTGTCCATCCTGTAAATAGACTACTAAACCATTTACTCCAATCATCATTCCAGATTTTTCTAGTATGTTGAGACACTTGTGCAATCACTTCTAAATGTGCTTTTACAGATTTTGTTTTGTCTGGAATAAATGTACAGCATTGTTCTCCTATTAAAGCACATGGACCCCCTTGGGATGCTAGTATGTAATCTAATGCCATTCGATTTTGTAAAACCATAGTTAGTATAGTTGTCATTTTTTCAGTAATGCCAAGGACTGCACTGAAATTGGCATTTTGCAGCCCCATACCAAGGAAAAATACCTGCTCCAGAGATTACATCATCTCCTAAATCCATATCTTTTAATTTAATATAATCAAGATTTTGATGATAGATATGTGATATATCTAAGGTGACTACTGGATTTTCTGGAGTTTCAATCACATGTAATATATCCCTTTTCTTTTTTGCATTTCTAATGTTTCCGCTTGGTAATTCTTTTACATGCTGCATTGCTGGTACCACTAGCCCTATATAACAGGTGCCATCCCATCCCTTTGGTAACCATTTATAAGCATATTTGCCACAGATGTAATATAACCCATCTGACAGAGCAACACTGCTATTTACCAGATTGCCATTTTCTTGCTCCATAGTAGAAGTTTTATCATGTACAGCTGTAAAGTTTTTTATCTGTTTTACTTTGCCAACACGTAACAACGGTTTTACACTCATTTTTATCATTTTGTGAAAAATGAAACACTGCTGTGTCACTTAATATTAACTGACCCTTAATTGGTATTAAAATAGGAAAACCATGAAAAAATACTCCACGTACTGGTATGTGTTTGTGAAAGTTTATCATTTCAATTGTTTGAATACAATTACTATTACCCACTGGAACACTTCCATTTTGTTGAAAGCATGTGATTCCCTGCACTATAGCAGATAAATGTACTCTTGCTTTATGTAGCTGTACATTTATGACTTGGTCTCCTGTCTTATTTATTAATACCCTCCAACGACTAAGGGAATTTACTGGAATAGGTATTAAAGGTATGACCCCTGTTATTTTTGGTATTAAACTACATAACCAACATTTAGAAACATTCATGATTTTTGCATACCAACATTTTCTTGCCAAAAAGGTATTAAAAGATGGTGACCAGTCTTGTTCATTTTTCCACATTTCTTTACTTTCTTTTTTATGTAATTTTATGGTTTCATTAACAGGTTGTAAATATAATTTAATGCTAAGCAATACAATGATAATTAGTATGACAATTATTATTGCTTTAAAAAAATCCTTTAAGTAAAATTTCCATTTTCAATTGATTTTGCCTTTGGTCATCTGAAACTGGATTTCCAAAAGGATGCACTTTAAACCATGTCAGTTTCATTATGTTTTCTGTTGTAAACCTACAAAAGAATACACTTAATCAAATTTACATTGCTCAATGTTTTTGATCATTCTTAGTTGATTGTTATGTACCAACATTGTTCTGTTTTTCTTTTTTCCTTTGGTTTTGTACACTAATGGTCCAATTTGTTCCACTACTTCAAAAGAGCCTTGCCAATTGCTAGTCCATGGTCCTTCCATTTGGAATGTTTTTACTAGTACTTTTGTTCCGCAGGGAAGGTTTTCTTCAGCTGGTAATATTGGCACCTTTTTCCATTGATGGAGTGCCTGTTCCCTTGCATTATAGCCACACATGGTAGTAAGTTGTTTTAGCCATTCCTGATGTTTGCTGATTTCTAGCATGGGTCTACCATTAGGTATATCTGGGTCAAATGGTAATTGTATGGGCATTTTGTGGCCTGTCATTCTTTCATATGGGGAAATACCTGTTTTTCTGTTTGGTGTTGCTTGAATACCCATTAAAATACCAGATAGATGATGTATCCATGTATTGCCCTTTTATAAGCATGCCTTTTTTAGACGTTCTTTTAACGTCTGATTCATACATTTTACAATGCCATTAGATTGTGGATGGTATGGTACATGTAACATTTGCTGTATGCCTAACAAATTACACATTTGTTTAATACGATCACTAACAAACTGTGGGCCATTGTCTGACTCTATGACCCGTGGCCATCCCCAGTGGCAAAATATATTTTTCCATAAAGCTTCTGCAGTTGCTTTTGCCGTTATCATTTTGGTAGGAATTGCTTCTACCCATTTTGAGAAAACATCCACTGCTACCAGTAAGTATCTATAACCTCCCTTTGCTATTGGAAAATAACCTGCATAATCTATTTGAACTGCATACCATGGCCCATCTGCTGGCTGCACCCAATGTAACTGAAGCCTTTTGCTTTTAGCATTTACCTGCAGACAGATTAAACATTCTTCTACAATTAGCTTGCAGACCTTTTTTTTAAATTTGGGTTCCAATACTTTTCTTTTACAACTGCCCATAGCTTATCAGCTCCTACATGTCCCAGTATTTGGTGATTTAACTTGACCAACTGACGTGCCAATTGAAATGGTACATATGGCAACTGTAACCCCTTGGAAGTAGTGTATACATAGTACTTTTTTGGTGATGCACCTGCTAGTTTGCACTGATCAGTTTCTTCTTTTAAGCCCTGTTGTGTTTGTATGTTTACAAGGTCTTTTTCTATTGACTCTTCATCTAACTCTTTTAAGACACTAACTTCTACAATGGCATATTCATATTCTGGAAGTTCTTTTCCATTTTGAGCTGCTTGTTTTGCCAAAGTATCGGCTAACACATTTAACCTGTACGTTTCACTGGTTGGCTTTTGATGTGCTATTACTTTCAAAATGCAGTACTATCCCTGTTGATTTGATATTGTTATAACTTCATATATACCTTTGAATACTTCAGCATGCCATAATTGTTTATCTACTCTATCTACAAATCCTCGCCTTGCCCAGGTTTCCATATATAGTCTTAAAGAATTTACTACATAAGCACTATCTGAAAAAATGTTAACAGAGTTGTAATACTTTAGCACATATAGTACTACCTCCAATTCAGCTCTTTGAGCTGACATATGTCCTGGTAACTTGAGTAGTTCAGGAGAATCCAGTTGTGGATTCTCTGGAACTATGGCAAATCCTGTCCAGTATCTGCCTTTGTCCTAATATCATGCTCCATCCACAAAGATGGATGGTTTAATGTGATCAAAATCAGATGCCAAAAATTGCACATCAGATGACATTATCTTTTCTAAACCGTTATGCTGTTTCCCTTCATATCCCATATAATTGGACAAATGGTATTTGTCCCCTGTCTGTATAGTGACAGTTTTCATTCTGAAAAGTTCCATCCATTTTGCAAAGACTGCCTGACTAATACCATCTGTAATTTTATTCATTTCAAAATTGTCTATCAGAGCTTTTACTGCTTGACGTTGTTTTTCACTATAATGCTGGAAAATACAGTTAGGTACTCAGTTTGTTCAGCACCCCAGTAAATGGTTAATAACTGCTGTATACGTGGATGGTAGCCCAGTTCTACTGGTGTCATCCTCCTACTACAGAAAGTGATTGGATGTAATGTTTTTTCCATTCTATTGTTGCTACCATGTGGCCATTCCTGTAATAATACCACAGACAGTGTATTTTTCCCTGCTGCTGCTTGTAGTACAAACAGTAACTTTGGTGTGGGTGCTATTAATTTTGTAGCTTGTGCTAATTTTACTTTTATTTGTGAAAATGCCTTCTCTTCATGGGGTCCCCACTCTAAAAAGGTGGAGTTCTTTTGTTCCTGCAACATTTTGTATAGGGGAGCAGCCACGGCTGCATAATCCTCTATAAACTCCCTGTTGTAATTCATGATTCCCATGAATTTATGTAGACCTGCTATAGTCAGTGGTAACTCCATTTGTAAAATGCCTTGCACATGCATAGGGCAAGGAGACCTTCCTGTTGGTTTTATAATAGTACCTAGAAACTTGACTTCTTGTGATACTCTCCACTGAAGAATTAATTATAAGATGCTGCTTACTGTGATAGATCTGAAGTCTTCTTAAGACACTAAGTCTTGCTGGCTGGATTCTGCTGAAATCAAAGTCTAGTTATAATTGCATTTACAGTCTGTTGCCCACAGAAACTTGCAGAGGGTACACTGATGCAGCACCAAACTCTGAGCAGTAACCAATAACTTTTTATAAAAAAAACACACATACTACTCTTGCAGCTTTAGTTACATTGGACTACTTTACTTCTCAAGTAGCATGGATGATATGAGAGATACAATACAAAAAAAATCTCTAACAATGTTATCTGCTATTGTATCTTTATAGTAGTTTTATATCCTGTTTTTCTCCATGGTACTCTATTTTGGACTTTGCATGAGAACATCTGTTTGCTGGTGTTTGCAGAAAAACATGTTTCATCCTGTAGAGAAATAATGCTGATACTGTCTTTTAAGGAAACCCCTTGTGGAAAAACACATACAAATGTTGACTTGATCATTCAAACTTCCTTGGTTAACAGTGTCATATGATAGAAACATACCCTGTTGTTCATTCTTTAAAGAAGCTACATACATCCTGTTTTTCACATTTTTGCTCTTACTGACCATGTGAAATGCATACATTCTGTTTTTAAGTCTGTAAGAGGTCAGCCTTTTTGCTGACAGTGTGAAATGCATACCTTTTTGTTGATGCTGTAGGAGACATGTCCATTAAGCAAATTCCTTATTTGTCAAGCCACAATCATTTAGTATGGATGCTAATCACATATTGGTAAACTCTATTTCTACAATTAAGCAAGCTTTATTTTATATCTTATTTATGTTACATATTTGTAGCAGAATTACTTTTAACCTTAATACCTTGTTGAGCATACTCTAACAGTTAACATTTCCTTATTCATTTCAAAATACAAAGTCTGTGCATTAGTTGATGTTTTGTATCCAGAAGTAACTGTTTTACATTCCTGCAGAAGGGGTGCTACAAGCCCTTGCTGACAAAAATCAAAATTTTAGAGTCACGAGTGGGTAATGCCATAATATTTTAAAATCATTGCAGTGGTTAAAAGTTTATTAATAATTCAAAACTTTACTCTTAATTTGTTGAAAAACAACACACTGCATCATACTTTATCAACTTTCTCAGAGGCATTATTATTACTGACAAACGTACTATGAACTTTGACAGATATTGCACCATTAACAAGAACAGCATGACAGATTTATCCACATGTTACTGCTTATTCACTGCTGCATAGACTTTGTTAGCACCTGGTTGTAAACTATTTACTGACAGCAAGAGACCCATGTACATGAATGAAATGGTGCTTATTTGTCCATTAGCTTTTAAATGAGCTACAGTCCATATGATGTCAATCTATGTGTTAGTTTAATCAGGAATTTGTCAATTTCCTGCCTTGCAGTTCTCCAGATTAGAATGTTATCAGTATTGTTAACAACACCTTCTAAACCTCAGCAATGTTTGTAATAGCATATTGGATTATTTCTAATTCTGAAGACATCTCAAAAGATAGTCATACAAACCAATGGCATATAAAATGCACAACCTTGGAACTTGCTTCCTCAAGCCTGACCTTCCACAATCACTGATTTGAATCAAGCACTGTAAGGAATCTGGCATTTAAAATTGTGACCACTACTTATTCAGTAATCTGCAAATGGAAATTATCCCCCTTGATCCATTTATTGAGGTCTTATGCCTCACTGACAGTCCTCACCTTGTCCTGATTAACCTCAAATACCTTACTTTTGATCATGTTGTGGACTCTGTTTACTTATCCCTCATACTGACTCTATATGCTTTATCTCTTGTTTACGTTTGGCTTTAAGTACAATGGACACTCTGAGTAAAACATGAATCAAAGGAACTTTTTCTGGCAAAAACTTCAGATGTTATTCTGCCTATTGATATTCCAGTTCTTTGAAAAATTCAGCATTATTTTTCAGAGTATCATAGTCACCCCTTGCTACAGAGTCATCATTGTGAACCTCATTCCTTTGCACTTACAATGAAGTACTTAGTGCAGACACTTCGTTTCTGCATTAAGTGACCTAATTAATGTGTTTGGACGTAAACTTCTTAAACACAACTTCTTATTTGAGTTTTGTGCTGAACACATCTTTTTAATGAGTCTACACTACAACAGCTTTTGCATTTCTCAAAGATCTGCATTTACTGCCTCAATGAATGCATTGACTTCCATCTTGTACAGTATCATAGCATGGTGACACAGATTCTAGACATTAGCAATAGTACTGCACTGAACCCTTTGGTTATACCTGCATTTTTATCATTCTGACCTGCATACATCTTAATTTTTCATCTAAATAATATCACTCTTTTAATGATGCCCAAAAGCACACAAGCAGCTATGTCTAATATATTTATTTGCTTTAATTGTATGTACAAAGTGATTACCTGAAATAGTAGCTTGCAAGCCATAGCTTTAAAGATAGAGATCAACCAGATCTGTCCTATTGTCATTAATTTGTGCCGAAAGTGTGACAGAAGTATAGATGCCGATTTACTCATCCTGCAGTTTAAATGTAATATTTCATATGTAGAGTGAACTGTTATATTGCATTCAGTGCCAGAGGCCAGTTTAAATCTTACTTCTTAGCTGTTAATCCCTATTTCCTTGACCAAAATCCTTGCTGGCTCCAATTCACACATTTATTTTGACCCTTCCTAAACACACTGCCTTCATATTTAGCTTGCACAATATTCACAGACTACATTTCTAAACTTACTAGCATTTCTGGCTTTAACTACTCATTTGATTCCTTAGCATTAACATGCATGTATGTATTTATTTATTTATTTATTTATTTATTTGTTTATTTAATTTTATTTTCAGTTTGACAACTAGGTAAGTGGACTGGATAGAAAACCCCTTTGAATCATGACTTGGACAGAACAGTACATGGCGAAACATTCAGGAGTACATAGACTGAAATAATATAATGGTGTGTACACAGATTGAAGCATGACAGCATTTTTAATATTTTTAAGTTTTCTAACTTGTTTTTTTGTTCATTTATTTTCACACAGTATCAATTTTACACAACTCTATCGGTCCTGTAATTTTTTTTTTTTTTTTTTTTGCCCATGAGAAAATTTCCTCACATGACATACATCTGTGACATTTTCTAAAGTTAAATCATTTTCTTTCAGTAGTTTGGTCCATGACTGATAATTTCTCATGCTTCGTATTATTCTAGCTCTTATTAATGAGTCAGGTATTTCACCAAGTTCACAGTCTTCTGTTACGTGTTTTAATCTAATGACATAATCAATAGACTTCTGAACCTTTTGCTCTCTTGTAAAAAATTAATGTTGCACATTTAGTAAATTTTTCTTTGACTCATAATACTTCACCAAATTCACACTCTTGGGGTCTTTGTTTGAATTAAATACCACAAGAATCAATAGTCTCCTGTATCCCTTGATTTCTTATGAGAAATAAATGTTAGCATACAGCAAATTGTGTTTCATTCATAGTAAGTCTGGAATGTAATACATAACATGGCTGAATGTTAGAAACTGTGTTTCAGTTCACTGCTGGCTTTCTCACCTATGTTGAAACATGATGTTTTGGGTTCATTCTAAACTATACCTGGTTTACCTACCTGATGAATAAAATAAAATAAAAATAAAATAAAACTATGAAAATATTATAAAATTAAATCAAATAATTATAATATAGCTATGAATATAAATAGAACAAAAATGAATTAAAAAGGAGAAATGTATTAGTTATGGGAGATGGTACTAAAAGTAAAAATGGGATGGCTGTATGTTATATCAAAGTTTGCTAAATTCAGCTATTTATAAATGATTATTTAATCAGAAATGCATACTTATATATATATATATATATATATATATATATATATATATATATATATATATATATATATATATATACATTTGACAGAAAATGAAAATAAAATGTACTACATATCTATCTATATAGATAGCTAGACAGATATATATTTTGATCAAAATCCTTCATAGTCTGGTTTTGAACCTGTAGGAGGAATTCATTCTGTTATTACATATATGTAATGGTATAGCTTCACAGTGAAACTGGGCATATCAAATATATTTAATTTTGGCTGGGACAGTAGTCTGTGATTTTCCTTTCTCAGATATACTCTGGTTGTGGGTATAGTGGAAGCTAAGTATTATGTCGTTTGCCTAATTGGCTTATTTAGGAAGACATTTTTTTACTGGACAACAAATAGATTTTATGGCATGTCGGTCCAGACTACTTAAAGCAATAGGGTGGCATTATAAAGTGTGATATATGTGGATCATGCAAAAGACATCTGCCCTGAAATGTTGTGTGGCTTTTATGTGAGCACGGGCAATGTGTAAATAGTGTGTACTTTCAGAATTAAGAAAACCAAACAGGCCAGCACTGAGTTCCACCAAAAACTTTTAATATAAAAATATTTCAGTGGGCATGAATACCTATGAATGAATGTACAAACCTACTAACACCCAAAGGGTGACAAAACATTTATGAGTGACATTAAATGTCATAGAAATACAAATGCACTATCCAAACACCAGGTAATTACATCCCTCTGCCAGGTTTAGGTTCACAATTATAGATAGAATATATAAACTAAATACATCTTTAGAAAATGTACATTCTCTTTTAGATTATAAAGAAAGAATGTGGATAATTACATTAGGTGGATTATTTTCTCCAGGACTCAATAAACAATTGTGATTGGATAATTGTGTGGTGCATTAATGGGCTATCTTATATATATACTAATTGTGATATTAATTGTTAAATAGCACTGAAGAAGGCTGTATGCTGACACCGGTATGTTTTGTCACCCTTTGAGTGTTAGTAGTTTTGTACATTTATTCATAGATATTCATGCCCACTGAAATATTTTTATATTAAAGGTTTTTGGTGGAACTCAGTGCTGGCCTGTTTGGTTTTCTTGATTTACATGCTTTTTTTGGGCCATGCACTTTGCCGTACATGCGTGGGATTCTGTTCTGTTCTTGTTTCCAATATGGCTTCTCTTTCCCCACGCTGTTGGTGGTTCTACATCCTAGGTGGCATTTGTATGCAAAGAAGTATGGCTATTTAGTTTTGAAACATTTTATTGCGTTGGCTTCTCATTTATGAATGTACAAATTGGAGATATTTGTTGCACCACAGTTGGAATTATATGTTTATACGACCAGCAACTCTAAGGTACTGTTTCTGGGTTTGGGTTCATTTTGATTGAGACTGGATGTTTGGAATTTGTGATCATCGAAGAAAACGTGATTCACAGGAGATAATAACTGTTTGTAGTGGTGCTTTGCGGTTCAACAATCTCGTCATTGAGGACATATGTGGTATCTGGGCATATTATAATCGGTCGTTGCCCATGTACATCAGTTTGGGCCTCATTTTGCAGCTACCAGTGTACATCCATGTTTGATTTTTTTATTGGCCTGCTTTGGCGTAACTGATTTACGTTTGTGTTTCATGGACATTTATTAAATATTTAGGAACACTATATTTGGTCATCATTTATATCGGCTTGTGCCTCATTTTTGCAGTTTCCAATATTCATCTATGTTTGATTGTGATCGGCTTCAGCAGGACTGATTAAACGACTTTGGTCTATGCACATTTATATTTATATTAAGTGTTTTTGGGGCCATATGATTTCAAGAACTGTCATTTGTGTTTATTTCTTTACAAACAAAGGATTTTTGGCGATGTATAAATGTTTTTGTAATATAGGTTCCCCCATACGAAAACAAATAGATTTGTTTAGGATTTATATACATATTTTGTGATACCAGTATTATGTATATTTTCTAAACTGTTGGATATACTGCACTTTATTTTATGGAACTGGGGGTATGTTATGATTTGATATACGTTGACTTACTATAGATCTTGCAACGTATATGAACAACGTATTTAGGTGACACAGTTTAGCATGACTTGGAGCTGCCACATATTTTTCATTCACTTTGCCATCAATGGTGCATGTTTTATAAATTATTAGTTTATGAATGGGTTCTCAGTTCTAGGGGTTCATTGATATACAGTTTTTGTATATTAAAATATTGGGTTGTACTATTGGATGTAGAAGTGAACGCTGACATCCAGAAGTGTTTGTGGATTTACTGTTTTTGGGTAATGAAGCCCTTTACTAGGGTGTATGGCTCTACATTTGTGTGTTTTCATAGTTTGTGTTAAAGAAATTTATGATTATTTTTTGGATTACATTGAAGGTTCATTTAAGTGTTGGACAAAGAAGCGAATGCTGATGTCCTATAGCTTTTGGAGTATACACACAAGGATTGTTTTTTGGAGCTACACAGTTAATTTTTTTCTCAAAAATATCAGGAATGTGAATGTGGTACAAATTTTTATGTTTGGATGAATGTTTTGTTGCCTTATTTACTTTTTCAATATGTCAAAAAATATTTTTGATGGCACGGCCTGAAGGCATCTTTTAATGTCTTATGTCTTGTAGGGGTTTGATAGGTTATATATATCTATATAGGGTATGTGAAAGCTTCACTTTTCAGGCTTTACATGTGTCACATCTATCGTATTTTAAATTCAATATTTTGATTTTGGTTGTGCTGCATTCCAGGTTATTCAGTTATTGTTGAATTGGTGTTGCACATATATTACTTATAGTTGGAATTCTATATTTTTTGTTTATATTTTTTCTATGGTCATAAGAGCATTAACATGGATCTGACCAATATTACTTAAGGCCTTTCGGCTGAAAGAGATCATGTAAATTTTTTTAATGCTTTTATATCGTTAACCAAAGGGGGAGCTGGGGATTCAGTTCCGTTTGACTCTTGTAAAGGTCTATTTGCTAAGTTAACCAATGAGATGAAAGAAATGAAAACTCAGATTTAGCATCTTAGATTATCTAAGACATATTCAAATAATAACATTACTCCACATGGTTTGAGAGTCAGGACACAACCATTTGTTAAGGGAGTTGATGAAACTTTGTTAACTCAATGGCAACAAGTACAACATTCATCTTCCATGAGTTTTGTAAAAATTCTGATAGATTTTTATGAACATAGAATTATATCTTTGACTGGGAGTATAGGGGAATCATGCGCTAAATTGCAGGATTACAAAGATCATGATATGTATCAAGAACAGGTCTCTTTACTTTCAAGAAGTTTGATACAATTAGAATAGGATTTGAAAGCAAGAATGATTAAAAAGTTTTAGAGAGATGTTAGGGACTATTCCACAGGCAAACAACTCATACTTACAGTTCAGTTTACTAATAATAAATCAGGCCCATCTCAGCCTAATTTTAAAAGAAAAAGAAGGAGATCTATATTGAAAAATACCAACTCTACATCAGACATTTCAGGGGATGAATTTTCCTCCAATACAGAAAATGAAGGAACAGTTTTACGCAGTTCCCCAACTGTCAAAAATGGTAATGTTGGTTACCCTTTAGGAGATCTAGGAGGGGAGGGAGGATACATAGAGGAAGCAGGAACAAGTTTGGAAGCCATGTTGGCAGTGTTAACACACAAATAAATGATTGCTTGAATGTTCACAATATTTCATCTTTGGAACTTACACAAGCAGAACAGAATTTCTTGAATAAAGGTATGGGGTTTGTCCCCAAATTCATGGTCTCAGAATTTTCTTTTGCACAAGATGTTATTAGTTTTTGTCATAAATTAAATGTAAAATTATATTTTGAAACTTCTGAGCCATATGTTGAGAATCTATACAATTTTAGGTTTAGGACCTCTACTTTGGGGTCTATATTATTAACTCGAACATCCAGAAGAGCAAATACAACTCTTTCGACACATAAACGTCGATCTACAAATTTAGCGAACTACCAAACCATCGAACGTGAAGGCATCGAACGTGTTTGTTGGCCAGCAGCATGATCGTGGAGATGAGGAAATTTATCCTTTTCCCCACTGTAGTGCAGTGGTATATTTAAGTAGAGGTGTGTGTGGGGCACAGCCCCCCACATGGCGTGCACAGGCTGCAAAACATCTGTTAATATAGTTTTATTTAGTTGGGTTTGACTTACCTGAATGGAGCTTTTGATGGCGTAATACGTTTGATGTCTTCATTTTCGATGGTTTGGTAGTTCGCTTGAATTGCAGATCGACGTTTATGTATCGACGGAGTTGTATTCACTTTTCTCAATGTTCAAGTTAATAATATAGACCCCTACTTTTGTACCTCCTATGAACAAAAATGTAATCATTTTTCAAAATTTGATGTTGAAAGAGTTATATTTTTCTAATGTCAAAAATGTAGAACATTATCAGGACAATATTACTAGAGATGAACGCATGGCTCTACACAGTTTAAGCAAAAATAAGGATGTAGTTATTAACCAGGTAGATAAGGAAAGATCAGTGGTTATCTGGGATTGGCATATGTATCATAATGAAGCCATCAGTCAACTTTCAGATCAGCAATATTATCAACGTATGGATTTGGATCCTACTAGTATTTTCAAAGCTGAAATTGATACACTTTTAACCCTGGCTTGTGAAGAAGGCATTATATCCAAGCATGATAAATATCATCTTATGGTGGTGAATCCTGTCAAACAAATGTTCTATATGCTACCCAAAATACATAAAAATTATGAAAAACCTCCGGGTAGACCTATCGTGTCGGGGAGAGGTTCCTTTATGGAACACCTGTCAGAATATTTGACTAAATATCTGAAATCATTGGTGACACATGTTAGAGCACAAATTCAAGACACCACACAATTTTTGAAAATCATAAACAATATACAGTTGGAAAAAGGGTTGGTTATTATGCACTTTAGATGTTAGTGCACTTTACACAAATATTCCACACTGGGCTGATTTATTAGTGCTGAATTTTTGGTGTTCTAAAATCTCCCTTTATCCCCCTGGATTTAATACATTTTTTTGTGCTTAGCAGAGCATGTGCTCAATAAAAATGTTTTTTTATTTTGACAATGTTTGTTACTTACAACTGAAGGGGACTGCCATGGGAGTGTCTTTCGCTCCCATTTATGCAGATCTGTTCATGGGCTATGTTGAACATCATTTAATTTATGACGTTAGTCATAATTTATTCTTGGGGACATTGACATTTGACGCTGCTATTTAGATGATTGTTGGCTAATATGGAGGTCAGATGAGCATTATTTATGTGAGTTCATTGAATATCTCAGTGAAAATAAATGGGGATTCAATTTACACTGAATTACCATCGGGAGAGTGTGACTTTTTTTAGATGTGGAGGTTAAAGTATTAGAAGATGGTACACTCAGTAGTAATATTTATCGGAAATATCCACAGTTCAACAATTTTTATATGCCTCCAGTTATCATCCTCTCCATGTTATTAAGAATATTCCAAAGTCTCAGTTTTTAAGATTGAAAAGAATATGTTCTACTGCGGAAAATTATAATCTTCAAGCATGTGATATGACCCATAGATTTTATGACAGAGGCTATTGAAAACATGATGTTGATCTAGCAAGTAAGATGGTCTATGAAGTTAACAGACAACAGACTCTTTCATACAGAAACAAAAGTTCAAAATCTGATTCACATCTCAGATTTATTATAGAATTTGGGGGCAATACCAGATATTTACAGGATATTATACACAAACATTGGAATATTTTATATATGGAGGACAGATTAGCTCAGTTTTTGCCACTCAGATGTAGGTTTGGATATAGAAGGGGAAAAATATAGGGGGTTGGTTTAACCATTACAAAAAAGGACAATCAGGTGGTATATAATAGTTTACAAACTACATTACAAGTAGGCCCAGTACTGGGTAGTTTTCCATGTGAACACTGCAGGTTTTCCAGTTGGTCCCTAAACAAAGCTCATTTACTTCCTTTAATTATCCTAAAGTGTATGATATAAAAATTTTTGGTAATTGCAGCAGTGATTGGATTATCTATTTGGTGAATTGTACCTGTTCTGCTTTCTATGTCAGGCAGACTTCTCAACCTTTCAAATTAGAATATCAGAACATATGAGTGACATTAAATGTCATCAAAACACAAATGCTCTATATAAACATCAGGTACTACATCCTCCTGCTAGGTTTAAGTTTACAGTTATAGATAGAATATATAAACCAAACACTTCTTCAGAAAATGTACATTCTCTTTTGGATTACAAGGAAAGAATGTGGATAATTGCATTAGGTGGCTTATTTTCTCCAGGACTCAATGAACAATTGTGATTGGATAACTGTGTGGTGCATTAATGGGCTGTCTTATATATTTATATATATATATATATATATATATATATATATACTAATTGTGGCATTAATTGTTAGATAGCACTGATGAAGGCTGTATGCTGAAACCAGTATGCTTTGTCACCCTTTGGGTGTTAGTAGTTTTGTACATTCATTCATGGGTATTCATGCCCACTAAAATATTTTTATATTAAAGGTTTTTGGTGGAACTCAGTGCTGGCCTGTTTGGTTTTCTTGATTTACATGCCTTTTTTGGGCCGTGCACTTTGCCATGCATGTGTGGGATTCTGTTCTGTACTTTCAGAATTAGCCAGCGTGGTGATGACAGAAATGACACAATTAACTGAAGAGGCATGGCTGAAATCATGAGGAGGTACATTAAATGTGTCACACATGACTTTAGTAAGCAAGAACAATTCTTTCTACAGAAATTCCTGAACAACTTAATATGCAGAGAGTCATAATGAGAAAACAAATATTGTAGTTGCTGTGGAGGAGAAAATACCAAATAAGACTTTGAAAAGATGGCTGCAGGAGATACTACTGACTTTGCATGTAGCACTGTGGAAAACTCTAAGTTAGTGTGCTGGAGGAGAATGACATATCAGGAAATAAGCAATGGAAAGAAATGACACAAGCAGATTGAAAGGAAAATGTGGCGACTAAAACGGGGAAGGAAAGGGGATGGTTAAAAATAAACTTTAAAGAAACTTGCATGAGATGTAAGATACAAGAAGATCATGAAATCAGTTCCTTTGGTCTTCTTTGTAATGTAAAACTTGTATGTTTTTGTAGGACTTGAGATTATATATTAGTAGGTTTTAGTCATTGCAAACATAATGGTGGAGGACACCTGTGAATTATTTGGTAGGCATGCATGTTTGTTTGGGTCTATATTAGACAGTCGGTCTACTTACCACAAACCTGTATTCATCAACACCAAAACAGCGAAATTCACTTCTGTGAGTGATAAAACCTTTCCTAGGGTAAGGAAGCAATTGGCAACACCAAAACTTTGTCTTTTCCCCACCATAGTGTGATCTCGGAGTTGGTATATATAGTTAGGGGGTGCCCCCCCCCACATCAGGGTATATGGGGGAGAGCCCCCACTTTGGTGGGTTTGATTTAGTGTGATGTGTGTTGTGGTGTTGTAGTGGCCAAGTGATTACTTACCCAAATAAAATTTTCGATGTTCACTGAAATGTGTTTCACTGTTTCGGTGTCGTTGAATGCAGGTTCGAGTCAAGTAGATTTTGATTATCTAATATAGACCTGTTTGTTCTAGGGTTCTGTTTAGTAAAAATTAGAGGTAGGATGTGTGGAAAGAAGAGGCATATAGAGAAAAGGAGTTACTTGTTGGCCATTACTTTGTACAAGAGTATAATCATCAGGGAAGCAGAGTTACTGTGTATCCTGTAAGAGAGCATTCATCTTTACAGGACATTTCTCAATATTCTTAAAACAAGTATACCTACATAAAAATAAAGCAACAAGGTGATGTCTACAAACTGATTTGCTAAGCATACACAATGAAATGGTCATCAAGAAATGTACAATAAAAGGCATGAAAAATAAGAGTTATTTTTCATGTTTACATTAGTAATGGAAAATGAGGGTGTGATACTACCATGTGGAAATAATGTAAATAAGTAATGGTTGTTAGTAGTAAAACAATTACATTAAAACAAGGTGGATAATATGAAGACATTGTAAGATATGAGGCCCAGTTCAAAAAGTCTTGCTCTCAGTTGAAGTGACATACTCCTGTATAACCCTGCCCTGATACCAAAAAATGTTGGTCTTGGTATAAGTGCCTTACTCCAGAGTAAGCCTGCTTTATAGATAGGACTTACATTAGAGTGATTCCTAAATTGTGCTTCCAACACAAATAGGACATGTTGGAAAGACAGATATGTTTCTCAGAGAATTCCCATTCCCTACCCATGTGAAGTACAGTTCCTCCCTACCCCTATTTAAGTGCAACCTAGAACACTGGATGAGTAATCAGAAATTCGCCCCTGGTCTGGTGCTTGTGTCTGATGGACAGAGGCAATCAGTAAATCACCCCCTATATAAATCACTTTGTGGGTCACATTTGGGTTGCATGGCTAGACTTATAAGGGCCCTAGTGGTCGTCAGCCTAGTATACACCTATGAACCTATGAAACCACTTACACCAGGAGCAAGGTTATATCAGAGGTCTTCACTTAATTTATAGTGAGTATTTTGGAATATGTCCTATAATGTTTGTTTGGTATAACAGTTGTACCTATCAGTTACATTTTCATAAATGTGTTAATTTTATAAAAGCTGTGTGACCTACAGGTGAACAAATGTTGCTATGTCATGGAAAACATTAAGGCATACAGTGTTGCTCCTGATGCTTGCCATCTACCACACATACTTCTTTACACTGATATTGTTTTGAAATGTTGCAAAAATATTATTTGCACAGATTCTGCTATTTCACAAAACAGATGTACACTACACCTCTCATCATACATCACTGGAAAGCTGTTAAACAGGTGAGCAATTCACCTACTAATATCTTGAATCTGTGTTGTACACTTAAAGGAGAGATATAAACCTTTGTTTGACGCATCCCTAGTAACTTTTTAGCAAATAAAATACCATTTTCCATTCATAAATCTGAAATATAAAATCACCATCTAGTCAGACCTTTGGCATTAACACCAGTTTGTAGCCAATTGCCTGTGAAATATCTTTCGTATTGTACATGTTTTATAACTAATATTTATCAGACCTTACAGATTTTTAGAATTGTGTTTTCAGTAGAGTGATTTCCTCATTTTGAAGACCTCAGGAAGCAAGGTGATTAATTAACTCCCTGCTCCCAGAATAGAATAAGTTAAAGCAGGTGTGAGGTGCACACCACAAAGCACTTCCAGATGAATCCTTGCAGTGGAAGCAAGGCTTCATGAGTCCAAACACATTTTCAACAATGTTTTGTGTCTGTGACAGTGATGTGTTGTACACCATCTCTGTCATGGTCTTGAGACTACTTATGGGGACTATCATCCATTGATCAAACTCATATTCTTCTGCATATCTTGTAACTCACAACAATGAGAACCATCATAATTGATATTCTGACTACTTCCATGAGATCATATCCAGCAATCTGAGGCAGGCAATATGTGCACATACCAACTAGATAATTCTGTGGAAAAATCACCTCACATGAAATGCTGGTGGAAGTTTCATGTCTGCCACATACAGGTATCATGGGAAGTGACTAGATGGTACACAGGCACATTGCATATTACACTGTGCATTGGACACCACTTGGCAGTTTATAGAGTGCATCCTGTTGTGCAGACAGCATACTGATGGCAATATGAGTACAGTCAATGGCCCCATGAGCTTAGGGGAATGGGCTTTGTCAAAGAAGTTCCACATAGTAGTATTGCTCGCCTCTGATATTTGTAGAAACCATGTGCCTCCCCTTACTGCAGTGTCATATCACAGAACTGGGGTAGGATTTGCAAAGCTGATATCTTTGAATCTTTTAAAGTGTCCCCTGTTGGATGTTGTAAAGTCCTCATAGCAAGGATACTTAATGATAGACAAGCCTTTATGTAAAGTGAGATAAGCAGTGCATGCTTTCTTATTAATTCCATATCTGGGTGGCATGTATGCTAATTCTTATATGGTGCCTGTGTCCACATGGTAGAAATCAGTTATGTTCTGATAAAAGAGATAGTGCTATATATCTGCAGTTGGTGGATCCATCTGTGACATGAATGGTGACAAAGTGCAACATCATGGACACTTACTCCAAAAATGGCTAATAACATATGTTCCGCTGATCCTGATATTATTCCTAGCATCATAATGTGAGTGAAGGTCCAGCACACTATATAATCCTAACAATACCCCAGATGACCTTTGTTCAATTAGTGGCAGGTGCTGGAGGGTCCACAGAAAAAGGATGTAAGGGTGTGACTGACACTGGCTTACCCATCCTGAGGGAGTGAGGGGGCAGCTTAAGCTCCCTGCAGTAAGCAGGATACAAGTCTGGTGAACTCCATGCTGCATAAACAGTGTGCCAATAAGTCTAGAGGTTGCACATGCACTGAAGCACGTACCAGCAACCTTGCTCTCCTTATCAGCCATCAGACGTGGGTTGGATTGATAATGGGGGAGCATAAGGCAGGTCTGGTAGATCCTGTGAACAAAAGGAGGAGTTGGTGACAGGTGATGGCTAGCTACATGGAGGAAAAAAAGAAAATAGTTGGTGACAGCAGCTCATTGCACTAACTTTATACATTTCCAAATTGTTCTACCATATTTGATTTCATAAACAAAAGCTCTCATCAGTATGTAAACACCAATTTACATGCTGTTATGCACTTATTTGCATAACATGCATAACCTACTATTATTCTTGTAGCTCAGTTATTCTACTTGTATCTTTGAATACCCCCCTCCCTGCATGTTACCTCTCATCATACTATAATACATGATGCTGTGTGATAATTGTTTCTGAATACCCCACTTCTAGGATCCATTTAAAACTATCCATTTACATTCAAGCATTCTTTCAGCTTATTTGACATTCAAAATTAATTGAATGACAAGCTCTTTTGACCAGTAATATTGATGTGACTATGCATGCTAAACAACTGACAAACTTTTGATGAACACAGCATCCCTACCATACCTCTCAACGGTACAGATTTTTCCAGAAGTCCAGATTTTTGCCTCATATTTTTGGTCCATTTTTCATAATATTGTGTTTTTGGGGGGGTTTTTTTTGGCAAATTAGTGGCAAATCATTGAAGACTGAGGCTAGAAAATAATGACAGACATTTGAGTTTCAGGATTCATACCCTTCAAAAAAATTCATGCTAACACAAAACCTGTTATTCTATCAACTTTCAAAGTTTCTAAGAACAATATTTAAAAATGTTCCCTATTTTCGGCACTTTGTCCCACTTTTATTTATAGCTTTGTCCATATTTCTTGCTGTAAGAGGTTGAGAGGTATGATCCCTACTTAAGTAGTTATGGTTTCCTTGGACATCTATCTTTTTATGTTCTCAGCTACCACCCTCTTTAAAATGGACAAAAAATAAGAATATGCTGAACAGAATTTCTTGGGTAAAACTGCCACTAAAATAAATTGGATTATCTATTGAATCGAGGGTTCATTACACAAATTTAATAATTAGATTGAATTTTCTTTTCCTACTAGCATTTTTTACAGGAAATGTTACATCATTGTTCTACTATGCTGGGCTATGACTACACATGGATACTTGAGGATACCTAATCAGACTTGACCTGAGAACCAAACCTCACTACATTTGGGAAGTACAGGTTTCTGTTTTTGTACTTGAGTACATTTTGAACTGTTTTAGCAAGTTATCTCATGATTAGAAAAGGAATTATCCAATTTTTCTTTATGAAATTTGCAACTGATTGCCAGGTGTACTTTTTGAGTGGCCTGCATGCCCTGGTTTGTTGTTTAAGGTCATTATGAATGTAGACATCATCACTCTACTTTTCTGGCCTGTGACTATGTAAAGACATCTAAGGACAACTTATCAGACTGGGCATAAAAGTCAAACTCTGCTACATTTGGGAAGTGATGCATAAAATACAGCAGGATTGCTCACTGTTAAGAACTATTTACAACAGTTCAAAGTGTTTGTGCCATTTGGTTCTGTAAAAAATCTTACAAAGTGGTCTCACCTCTGGCACTTTTTTATTAAGTATTGCATTAACAGAACAAAACATTCAACTGGGAATTCTTATACAATCCAAAGATGTCTGAGCACTGTTGCAGACATCTATGGATGCACATGTACAGTTGTGTACACTCAAGGACTCTTGTACTGAGCCATATCTCTCAGGACTGAGTTCTCTCTTGCTGTAGGCATATTGCTTATTGACTTTTCCACTATGTGTACCAGCTGTGGGCATTTTGAGCCTATGGCTACTCTTTGTTGTGATGTGAAAATTTGTACTAAAACTGTGGCTGCGGCATTAGATCCAGTTTATAGTCACTGTCTAAAAAATCATGACTTACTGAATTTACTTTTGCTGTCTTTTGCACTCATCATTTACTGTCTGATGTAGACATTCCAAGCCTGAGTCCAGCCATAGCTGTAGATTGTACCCAGAATTGACAGTCCTGACAACTACCTCACACAGTCATGCCCCCCATGTGTGAGACAAACCTACCTAAACCACAAAGGCTTCCTAGATGAAGATTTAACAGTCAGCATCACACTGGCAGGCAAACATTATACATACATATCACAGAAAATACAATTACAAAAAAGGGCCATTCAATTGGCAGGCCAAAACACTTAAGAGAGAAAGGGCAAGACAGTACACCTGGTAACATCTTAGTCATAAGTCACTCCATAGTTGGGCACACAGATGCACCACTGACTAGCAAAGGCAGATTGATGGTCAACTGCTTCTCAGGTGCCAGGATCTGCAGTGTCCCTATGCTCTCCAGTCTATCACCCTAATGACATGGTCACTGTACAAGTGGGAGTGAATGACTTGAGACAAACTCCTTGGCTCATATGAAGAGGGACACAGTGGACTTCTCAGAATATGCATCTAAAAATGCTGTGAAACTAGTATCAAGCTGTATCCTACCATTGACAAGAATGATGCCACAATACAAACAAAAGATGACTGGCTACAGTTATTGGCTTAGCTATTGGTGTCATCCTAAGGGCATTCAATATATATCAGCCTGGAAAGAGATGTTCAACAACCCTGGCTGCTTTGCTAAGCATGACCTGCACCTCACTCCTCATTGCTTCTCTATATTGGCCAGGAAGTTTTTCTCCTCCAAAGTGCCTTTTAGGTAATATCAGTCTACTCAGATTGCTTACATAGACAATCCAAACCAAGCCTATGTAAACGTAGCACTACTCAAGGGTAGAAGCCTATACCAGAAGTTCAAAGTCAAAGTCAATGTAAACTTTATTGTCATTTAGCCTATACAAGTGCAGTCTAAATTAAATTGCATACATCAGGGTTGAATTGAGAAGACATATACATACATACATACAATAACACATACAATGGACATATATTCATCATTTCACATTAGACGGGTTAATCTCATACATATTGCAAATATATATATACTACATACAAGTTGCACTCCTTACAGGCATTCCTAACTCCCGAAATATAGACGTCTGTGTAGTAACTAAAATATGGTTTCAGAACAGTGGCAGTGCCTCCATGATGCAGGGTTTTAGTGCCTCCCACTCTTTCAGACATAATGCAGACAAGGATAGTGCCATTGTAAGGGGTGTGTCAGTATTCCTAAGAGTCCATCTCACCTCCAGACACTTCAGTGACCCTTAACTCCTCCATACCCTGTTCATGGTACATAATACTCTACAACACATCATAGCCAGCTGCAGTACCCCCTCCATGTCATCTGCAGTCCTTAAGGCATATCTACACAAACTAGCATCCCTCCCTTCCTATGGACCATAACACTATTCGCTTGCGAGGCTTCAACTATCCCTTCATTAACTGGAACCCTATTCCACCTCAAATAAATATACACAAAGATACCTGGACTTTATTAATGCAAGCTTTGTAGACCAACTGGCTCAAGTTAACATGTCATTGGTGAAATCTAAACACTATTCAATAATACTCACCATGAGACTAACATGACTTATCACAAAACTTTTCTGTCTTTAGAGACTACTGTAAGGCAAACTTGATCCAGCTAATGAATGACACGATGAGATTTAAATACCCTCCTCACTGTTGCCCCATTTGCAAATAATTTCTATACCCACCTGAAAGCATGCATTGAGGCATCCTTGCCCCCATAAGAAATAAATACAATACCAAATTCAGGAATAAACCCCTATGTTGGAACCCTAGCATAAGCAAACCGTACAATAAGAGGAATAAACTCAGCCCATAAAAGCAAACATAATAACCAGTCATCTAGCGATGGACTAAAAAGAATCAACAAAGAACTCAGAAATTAAGTCAAATCCTCCAAAAGTAAATATGACTTGAGAGCTGCTTCTTCATCTAAGGACAACAAAGTCTTCTTAAACTATACGAGAAATCTTACTGGCGATACCTGGCAATGAGTAGCATTAATGTTTAACAAAAAAACTTACTCATCTCCAAAGACAAAGTGAATATATTAGTGGACATATTTAGCTCTGACCTTCTCTCTTATATTCCCCCCAAACTTTTCCCAACTTATTAGAACAGCAACACCACTCTCTCTGATCCCTTTTAAGCAAGTCTTTAATGCTATCTCTCCAAGGCCAAAAACAGTAGCTTTATCATTCCTGATAACGTGCCAAACTGCTTTCTTGTCAGCACCAAAGACTGTCTAACACATTCACTACTGAGCCTAATTCAGCCTCATAATTGGATTCATACAAAAGGAATGGAGAACTGCAGTAGTCATCCTGGCCCACAAGGGGAATCCACTACTGATCCAGGAAACTATAGACCTATAGAACTCACCAGCCTTATCTGCAGGGCAATAGAATGATCATTATGGAACTTATTAACCAGGATATGGTCAGTCTACAACCCAGTTTGTGTTTCTTAAAGGCAGATCCTGCCTCATAAACCTGGCAGTCTTCTTTCAGCATGTAACTAATGCATTAGACTCAGGCAAATTGGTTTGTATGGGCTTTGATACCAAAAACATTCTGGTACTCTCAATAAGTTAATCAAACTAAATCTAATCCCGTATGTTACCTGCTGGACAGCAAACTAGAGAATGGCTAGAACCCAGTCCCTTAGTGAGGGAAGTATGCTTTCTTTGAAAAGAGTAGTAACCAGTGGCTTCCCCCACAGATCTGTCATAGGACTACTTCTCTTTGGTATTTACTTCTCTGATGTCAAGACTGACCTCAAGGGCCTGTGCCTGAAACATTTGCAGATGACTGCCAAACTTAGAGCTATCATTAACTCCCCATCTGACTTTCAGATTCTCCATGAGGTACAAATATGTACCATTAAGTGGTGCATGGGCCACAGCCTAAAACTAAATGCCAAGAAATGCAGCAGTGTATCTTTTGGTAAAAGTGGACACCCATGAACCTACACATATGTGACACCTCTTTGAAAGTTGGCTCAGTCATTAAGGACCTGAGCACCTTCATTAACATTGAACTATCATTTGATCACCATGTGTCCACCATTCTTAGGAAGTCCTTTTACCTTGCCATACTAATCAACAAGGGCACTTCTTCCAGATCTAAGGAAGTTATCATCTATCTCTCTACTCCTGTCTCATCAGGCCAGTAATAAAGTATAATGGCCATTTCATTATGTACGTGTCTAAACATTAGCCCCAGCTTGAGAGACTGAAACATTTTCTCACTAAGATAATCAAGAACGTCTTTCTTGAGCTAGCCAGAATGCCTTAAAGTGTTTTATCTCTCTCTCTCTCTCTTCTGTTTCCTACATTCTCCAAAGGTGACCTCTGTCTAGCCTACAAAGCCTCAAAAGATCCAGCTATATATTTCCTACTGCATATCTGCAAAATAAATAACACCCTAAAAACCTATTCAAGTGATTTTAACTTCCAGCAAAACATAAGCAGGACCTGCTGGAAAGAGAAATATATATCCCAGAGTCTTTCTTTTATGGAATAGACGTCCTTTGGATGTTAAACAAAGTAGTACCTTGACCCTCTCGAAGTGTAACCTGGATAAATGGAAGGGCAATTGTAAATACACTTAAAGTCTGCCCCCTCAAGCCCTCATAAAAGGAATTGAAACTAGGTATAAATTAGTCATGTCAATGGGTACCTGTTATTTGGAATATTGTGTCTAGGCTGCTAATGGTTCTCTATCTCAGTAGCTGCACAAAACAAGTTAATGAGATTTCATTTATTGATTTATTTCCAGTTTGATGACTGGGGAAGTCCACTGGGCCTAGGGAGCCCATTTTCAGTGGATGCGCGGGGAGAAAAGCTCCACAGAACAAAGTACAGTTAAAGATACAGCAATCTATACAAAACAGTTACAAATACAAAATATTTAAAGTAGGAGAGAAATTATGTACAGTAATTACATAGAACTAAATTTCTTGTGGATTTCAAGTACAAATACATTACAAATTATGTACAGTAATTACATAGAACAAAATGTCTTGTGGATTTCAAGTACAAATACATTACAAGGAGAATAAGAAAAAAATATTTACAATATTTACATAGAACAAAGTATCACATGGATTGGCAGTTATTGAGAATGAGCAAACCTTATAAGAATCCTAGATGCACAAGAGGTAAAAGAGCTAGATTGGGAGAATACAGTTACATTTCCATTTAGATGAGAGGTAAGAGTGAAGTAGAGTTTTAAAGTTGTCAGTGTACTGCAATGTCCTTAGGGAGGAGGGGAGAGAATTCCATTTTTTGGCTAAGGAAAAGGAGAGGAGAAGTTGTCCAGCTGGTCGCTTAGGTTTGTGGACGGTAATTAAGTTTTGGTGTTCAGATCTGAGAGTTCTATTTGGGATGTATGGGTGTAGCATGTTAGTGAGTGTGGGGCATTTGGTGGGGTTGCATATTAGCTTGTGAGCTGTAGTAAGTTGGAGGTAGTCCAGATAGTTAAGGAGTTCTAGCCAATTTAGAGAATGGAGGGCATTGCAGTGATGGGAGGAATATTTGGCTTTGGTGACAAATTTACAAATTTTGTTGTAACAATTTTCAAGTTTGGATAAGATGAAGGAAGATAGGTTAGTTAGTAAGGGAGCACCATACATTAGGGATTGAAGGAGATAGGCAGAAGAGAGAGTTTGTCTAGCTGAAGGTGAGAGGAAGTGATTGTTTCTGTATAGCATGATAAAGTTATTGTTTTTTTTAAATATTTTGCTGAATGTGGGTATCGAATTTTAGGTGTTCAGCTATAGTTACACAGAGTAATTTAGCAAAGGGAATGACTTCAATAGTAGAGTTGTTTTGGTTTATGATTTGGAAAGAGCTTTTATCATAAGGGAAGGATTTTAAGGGTGGGAATAATAATATTTTGGATTTTTTAGCATTTAGTGAAAGGTGGTTTGGAGCATCCAGGTCTCGGTAGTTGAGAAGGCAGTCTGGGTCTATGTTTGGAGTTTGGGGAGGTTTGTGGCAGAGCAGACTAAAGTTGAGTCTTCTGCATATTGTATGATTTTGGCATTAGAGATGGCAGAGTGAAAATTATTAATGAAGACATTAAACAGCATTGGACCGAGAATGGATCCCTGGGGTACACTGGTTGGGGTAGGTAGAAAAGGTGAGGTGCCTTTTCTCCATTTCACAGCCTGAGATCTGTCAGACAGGTACCTTGAGAACTAGGACAGGGTGCTTTGGGAGAGATTTAGATTAGAGAGATGGCTCAGAAGATGGGTACGGGAAACAGTATCAAATGCCTTGGACAGATCTAACAGAACTGTTGATACCAATTCCCCAGAATCACGGGCATGATTGACTGTATCCAAGAAAGACAGAAGAGCTGTTATTGTGCTATGACCAGGATGGACACAATGTTGGGTTGGAGTAAGAAGTTGGTTTTGCATTAGGAAAGGCTTAAGTTGGAGGTGGATACATTTTTCCAGGATGTTGGAGTTTGGGGAGAGGATAGCTATGGGGTGGAAGTTTGAGATATTACTGTTTTTGCCTTCTTTATGGAGAAGTAGAATAAAGGCTATATGCCAGAGTTTGGGGGGGGTTGGATTCCTGTATGGCTCTGTTGATTAAGCTGCTAATTGGGAGAGCAATCCCATCAGCAGCAGATTTGAGAAAGAGAAATAGAATGTTGTCAAGGGCATTGGAGCAGGGTTTCAGTTGGAGAGTAGTCTTTTTATGTAGGTGGTGGGGACAGGTTTCAGCTCAAACATGGGAGAAAAGTTAGAGTTAGTGGGTTGGGGGAGGCCATGGATGAGGGAAGATGTGGAGGGAAGAAGTTGTTGTTAGGGAAGGTCTTGGTTAGTTCTGATATTGAGTTGACAAAGAAAGAGTTGAATAGAGAGGCTATTTTCAGATCAGATTTGCTGGGGTCAGGGCAGGGATTGTTTTTGGTGCCTGGATTGAGAAGTGAGTTAGTTGAGTTCCAGAATTGTCAGGGGTTTTTATTGTGGTTGGCTGGCGTTTAATGTAGTAGGCTTTTTTTGTCTTTAATAATTTTTTTTTGGCCAGGTTGCAGAATTGTTTATATTGAAGAAGGGTTTCGGGGAGTTAATTTTTTTGGTGAAATTTCCAGGATTTGTCTCTTTAATGCATAAGTTGTTTGGGGTCTTTAATTAGTCATTGGGGTGGTATTGGTTTTTATTCTTTTTGTTCTTGGTAGAGCTTGGGAGTTTAGAACATTTAGGAAGGTGGAGTTGAAAAAGTTGATGGCATTGTCCAGTGGGAGAGTTTTTAGAAGATTCCAATTTATTTTTTTGAGAGAATTTGAGAAAGCATAGGGGTCAAAGTTACTGAGGTTAAGTGTATGAATGTATTGATGTTGATAACGGGGAGAGGAGGTTGCTCAGTGGATGAAAGCTGGGACGTGGTCGCTAATAGAGTCGGGGATGGTGCCAAAGTTAGTGAATTTATTTGGATGTGTAACTAGGATCCAGTCAAGAGTGGATCCTGGGGATTAGTTCTATTGGGTCTGGTAATAGAGTGGGTTACCTGGGTATAGGGAAGGAGCAGAGTTGTTGATTTGGTTCCAGTCTATGTTTACATTGCCTAGTATGTAGGCCTCAAGGTAATTTCAGTTGAGGCCCATAATAAAATTTCTTTGAGGGTTGTAGTGTTGTTTTCAGATGGGATATAAAGAGATATGATACAGAGGTTTTATGGGTATTCATTTTTAATAATCCTGCTACTAGTTCTGCATTATGGAACTGAGGGATAAGATTTGAGAAAGGAATAATAGAGAGAAGGTTGGAGTATATTAAGGCAATGCCTCCACCTTTTCTGTTTAAGCAGTCACATCTGAGAGCTTGAAATCCAAGGGGTACGATTTCAGAGCCAGAGCTGTGGGGTTTGAGCCATGTCTCGGAGATGGCAACAAGGTCAGGTTGGTTGTGGTCTAGCCATGCTTGGAAGTGATATATTTTATTATTGAGACTCTTGGTGTTAATTGTAAATAGTTTAAGGGTTTTATGGGGGCTGAATGGCTTGAGACTGGGGTATTGTTACGAGTGAATGGGTTAGGTCCAGGGTTATGGTGAATATCCCCTGCTAGGAAGAGGATGTTGACGATGGCCAGTAGTTTGTTTTTTAAGTGTTGTGGATTGTGTAATACTGGTTTGCATATCTGAGGTTTTGTCTATGGTTGGCATAATTTCTAGGTTAAAGTAATGGAATGGGTAGAGATGAAATAGAGAGTAATAATACTGTTAGAGAGAGGTCTTAGCAGTGCATTTCACTGGACACAGCAATAGATACTAAGTGTTAACACAGTATGGATTTTCCATACAGTAATTGTGTGGGTATCTAGAAATACAGAGTGACAGCTTTTGACAGACAAATAAATGACTAAGTAATATCACAGTATTTACAATGAGATATAAAGTAAATTAAAACATTAAAAACATTTTAGCAGACTTACGTGGCAAGCACATGGCATTTGGGGCTCGTGGGGAGAAGAGTGGAGTTTGAAAATGGCGCCTATTCTGGGCCAGGTAATACAAAACCTTTGTCCCCAGATGATTAGTCAGGAGAGGGACTGTAAGGTATTGAGTTACCTAGTTCCACTCAGCTGGAAGGCTAGTGGGGGAGGGGTACTGGCTAGCTTTGTAACTGTGTAAGTTCAGAGCCAGTTCGCAGAGAAATTCCAAAACCTATCAGTGAGGAGAGCCACAGAGTTAAGTATGTATTTCATTGCTTCCACTGCCCAGACAGGTGTAGGCAGGAGGGGAAAGACAGAGGCTGGAGTAAGAGAAAATATGGTCTTGGGAAGTACAAACTGTAAAAGAGGGGGCAGTATGGGCCAGTATACCTGTGCTTGCCACTACAGAAAAAATAACTATTCTGATAAATTTCTGATGAAATTCTTATAAGCATCATATAAAGTCACCTAGGAATGTGGTTATAGAGCAAAACATATTCCATCACATCAAACGATACCAGCTATAATGGACTTGACCTTTAATTTTTCTAAGTTGTACCATAGATGTGGGTTATAGGAAACTGGGTGGTAAGTAGTTATAATGTCACAGACTTTATCAAAGGTGGCTAATGACCTGCTGTCTCTTTCATATTATCATGGTTACCATTTAACACAATTATCTGGATTGTGGGAAATTAATGGTCTTTCAGTCAATTATTTTTCATAGCTTCATTGGTTAATAAGCATCTTAATTTTACAAAAGTGGAATCAGATGATCCTCAATCAGTTTTCTTTAAGCTTGTAGAAATGGTTCTTCCTTGAACCTACAAACTCTGAACAGGTAATATACTGTTTATCTTACAGCTATACTTTTTATTATTACATCTACAAAACAGACGAGTTTGGAAGGTGCTATTTCAAAATCACACTTCATGTATTTGTCATTATGTTTTCTTTAGCAAGTTTTTTTTTATTCTTGTTATTTCTATGTTCATATGTTTTAAATGTTAATAAAACATGTAAAAATTAAAAAAAGAGAGAGTAGTTTCCCTATGTCATGCAGGTTGAGACAAATTCCTTTTATAAAAATATGTAAAACTGAATAGGAAGAATGATTGTGGTAAATTCATGTTCTGCTGCAGGAAAAAAATGTAAATGAGAAAACTGAAAATACCAAAGAGCTTCTGGGAACAAGATATAACTAGGTGGTATTATATGGGGAAAAATAGCCCTTGGATGAAATGTTCTGCATTAGAGGTGGGAGTCGTCCTTTAATGGAATGTTAATCTGCATCCACTCCATAGTGTCTTGTATAGACTCCCCTGAGACATCACTTTCTGTTAGATATAATAGCTGAGTTTTGGTCCTACAAGGTACCCATGAACAATGTACTTTGACATGGTTAACATAATAAACTGAAAGGCAAAATGCATGAAATGAAATGAACTCAGCAATTGTATAGTGTTATTTCATGCTTTATGCACTTGCTGAATGTGTACATTTCTGGTATATGAGTTATAGTTGAAAACTATTGCATTTTGCTTTTATGTTTCCCTTGTGCACTGTTACGTCAGTTGGAATAGTTACCTTCAGTACATTTTAGCTGCGCTGTGCTAGACATACAGCATTTTCTGAAAGCCTGATCTTATTCTTCTCTACAATAATTACTTTCGTGGCATTAGTTTGCATGAATCTGTAAGTGCTAGATATCTATTTAAAAGTATTGCTGTTCATGTTTTGTGGTAAAACAGTACATAATATTCCTTGAGTTATTCCTGCCTTATAAGAAATAATACTGGTTTAGTGCAGAGTTGAGACTTTTTATGAGTTGCTGATATAACTACATATTCAACAGTAATAGTTTTCTAATTTGTCTGCAGCTTTTTACTGTTTTTGAAATGTGTGAGCAGGGGTTACAAACTAGGATAGAATTCACACTTAGTCTGACAAGGTGAGCCTTTCTTTCTAACAGCTAAGTCTCTTATCTTTCATGTAGTCTTGCTAGCTATGCTCCAGTTCTGTTAAGTTGCATTTTTCATGTGCCCTACTTTATTTAACTTTTCTCTCCCTTTTTTCCCCTTTTAAGCTCATATCAGTTCACTAACATAAGCTGCAGTACCCTCCATAACTAGCCGCCTATATGCCATCTCTCCATTGTGAACATGCATAACTCAAACTAAAGGAAGATCCTAGTGGCAAATATACCAAAATTAAAATTAGTTGCCTGTATACCTTCTCTGCATAGCATCCACTCTTATATCAAACTACAGGAAGTTACCAGTGGCAGATAGACCTTGCAGCAGACTTTTATGTATGTTGCCTCTATCTGAAAGTAAACATTATCTGTAATACTATCCCAAATGTAGTGGCACATCACCAGGACATTCATTTATTTAATGGTGTTCCTATGATCTCTTTCTTCTGCTCTCTCTCTCTCTCGCTCTCTCTCTCTCTCTCTCTCTCTCTCTCCTTCCTTTTTTCCTGTAACTAAATCTAGGTCCCTTCAAGTGTACCTACAATTGTGTTTTCTTTTCAGCTAATGCTGTAGTCATTATTGGTGTACTGAAAATAAGCATAATTCTATCATTTTTGAAGATACACGTTTAGCTAATTCAAGTTCTGGCTTACTGATTGTTTTTGTAGTCCACTCACTGCTAGTGTCAGGGGTTCAACCTACTCCATTCCCCCTCGCTACACTCGGGCTCTGCCCGCTCCCCTACCCTACCCTCATTCCCACCTACCCCCACATCAGTTTATTTTACAGTTATCCATTCCAGTAACACATAGTCCCTAAATCCAATCACCTGCCACTTTCAATTTAAACTCTATCAGAGCTCAGCCAATGACATTTTAACTAACCCTTACTTCACCTACTATTTTCCATCTAACATCCACTCATACTTAGCTACCTCCCATTACTCTCTGCCCCCTTACACTCTCTATCTCTCCCACTTTTCCTTTTTAAATTACCTCTCCTTTTTATCCCTCCCTGTATCTCTCTTAGTCTCTAACACAAACATTCGTAGTAATCAGCCTCCCTCTAGTCAGTTACATGGCCTATTTCCCCATAAACACACTTACCAAAATGCATGCTCAAAACTTCCTTATCCTCTTTCTTTATTTTCCATACATTAACCAGGAGAGGCCTACTGGGCTAGTTGCTCTTTTTCACTGGAATGTAAGAACACAATTACAGTTAAGATGAAACACATTTCAATATATGTGTTATATATACAGTTATGGGTAACAAACAATATATATTAAGTAGACTTGCTTATTTACTTATACAGTATATTAGATAGGTTCATAAGTTCATAGGTAGGTACTAGGCTATTGTCCCTAGGGCCTATATAAGCCTAACCAAAAAGGTAGCCTGGCTTTCGCCACCCAAGAAAATTATTTTCCTGTGCCCCTGTCGAGCAGAGCCACAGAAATGATCCCGGGGGTGAATTTCCTATCTCCCATCCAATCATCAAGATTTTTCTTAAAGAGAGCTAGTGAGGAGCTTTGTTTGATATAGATAAGTAGTTTGTTCCAGAGTATGGGAAGTTTCTGAGACCGGAATCTATCCCTCCAGCATGTTCTGTTTATTGTTGTGACAAGGTTTAGGTCCCTAGAGCGTGTAGCTTGGAGGGATTGGGATTTCTTTAAGTGGAGCATGTCCAACAGCTCTGGGTCTGACATAGCTTTGTATGTTAGGCAGAGATTGCCTCTGAGCAGGTGATATGCGACAGAGTAAAGCTGAAGTTTTTTTAGAAGGTCTGCGTAGGGCATCTGTTTGAGACTGGTAATCCTCTTTGTGAGGTATTTCTGCAGCCTTTCCAGTTATTATAGATGTCTTGTGAGGTACATACCAAAAGGGGCGCTGTATTCTATAATGGGTCTAATAAGTGACAAGTAGAGGGGAACAATAACCTCTTTTTTCCTGGATGAGAAACCTTTTGTGATGAGGTGTGCCACATAGAAGGGTTTTCTGACTACTGTGGCGATGTGATTATCAAAGGAGACATTACTGTCCACCTGTGTCCCAAGGTCTCTTATCACACTTTTGGTGTTAAGTAGACTGCCGCCTATGTGGTAGTTCATGGGTACAGAGTTTTTACCAAAAGGGATGACAATGCACTTTTTGGCATTGAGCTTGAGGCCATGGCTTTGACATCAGGCATCTGTCTCAGTGAGGCCCTTTTGTAGGATGTCCACATCATTAGGAGTTTCAATTATGGTTCCTAGTTTGCAGTCATCTGCGAACTTCATTAGCCAAAGACCTTCTGTGTTAGCCTGTACTTCAGAGAAGTACATACGAAACAGGAGAGGACACAGAACTGAACCCTGTGGTACTCCACTTGTCACTGGTCTGAAGTCGGATTTGGAGTCTGCTACTTTCACAGTGTGGGTTCTGTCAGTGAGCCAGTTGGCAACCCATCTTGTGACATAGGGATTTATACCTAGCTTATGTATAATTTCAGAGTGGAGGATGGTGTCGAAAGCCTTGGCGAGATCTAGATAGGATGTATGAACCATCTTACCCTCATCCACGGCTTTGGTGACCACTTCAAAGAAGTTTGTCAGGTTTAGGAGACATGATCTGCCTTTTACAAACTTGAACTGGGTGGGCTTCAGAGTTTGGAGATTACCAATGTCATTGTTTATAAGTTCCATGACGATATGTTCCATAGCCTTGCAGACGAGGCTCATCAGGCTAATGGGGTGGTAGTTCCTGGGGTCCGTGGAGGCTCCCCCTTTGTAGAATGGGATGACCATCACTGTGCGCCATTCAGTGGCACAAAGCCTGAGGTAAGGCTATGATTGAACATTGCACTTAGGTGGGATGCCAGTTCGTTCTGTAGTTCGTGTAGAATGCAGCCTGGGATGTTGTTAGGTCCCATGGATGCTGTGTTCTTGGCTTTGGAGAGTGTGTTTTTTCCTGTGCAGCTGTGATTACAGATACTTTACATTCTTCCAGTATAGAGATGGGCCCTTTAGGGGGTGAGAGGGGGGTAAAGTTAGCACTGAACCTATCTGCCAGGATGTTGGCAATGTCAGTTGGTTCTGTATATTTAGTACCATTGTGCTGTAACTCAGAGCAGATCTGAGTGTTGCCATTGAGATTCTTGACATAGCTATAGAATGCTTTGTGGTTGTCTTTAGAATCAGTGGCGATTTTGTATTCGTAACTAGCTTTGGAGAAGTTTATGAGAGATCTCAGCTTCTTACTGAGCCTGACCAGGGAGTTTCTCCAGTCATGGGATTTTACTCTTTTTTGCAACAGTTTCTTTCTTCTGTTGTAGAGTTTGTTTATGGCAGGGGACACCAAATTGACTTCCTTTTTTTGGAGGATAGCATCTTGGTTCTGTTAGGGATTGCATGATCCATGCACTCATGTACGTGCTTATAAAGTGCATTTGTGTAGGATTCAGCAGTTATACCTTTATTGTCCATCTGCATGGGTGTCTTGAAGTTTGCCACTTCTGTCCTAAGAAGCATGAAGTTGGCTTTGGAGAAATTTTTTATGGTGGGTTTCCCTAGTGGAGGGGTGTGGGCATGATGTGGATGTCTAGGGTGATTAGCTTGTGGTCAGATCTGGCCAACAAGCAATTGGCCTCTGGTGTGGAGCACAGGTTGCCCATGTTGATAATGACCAGGTCTAGGATATTGCTGCCCCTGGTGGGGGTGTAGATAAGTTGATCCAAGGCACTGGAATTTATGAATTCCAAAAAACGTTGAGCTAAAGAGTTGGCACATGAGTAGTTTTCCCAGTTAATGGTGGGGTAGTTGAAATCACCCATTATTAGGGTGTTAGGTTGTACCCTAATATTTTCCAGTGCATCAAGAAATGAGGAGTGGGAATCCTGGGGCATGGTGGGGGATCTGTAGCAAGCTACAATTTGGATTATGGTCTTGCCCAGAGTTAGCTGCACTTGGATAACCTCGGATGCATTATGCTGACCAACTAGCCTGGAGGTGTGAATATCCTTAATAAATATGTCCACTACATTTAAAAGAGGTTAAAGCATTATATACTAGTTATTTGCCTTAATTTACTTGTTTATGTACTTTAGTATTCTTAATTTCGCATATTTTTTGCATTTTGTTCACTGGCACTACTATTTTTTTTTTTTTATCTTATAAACTTTGTATGAGCAGTTAAATTACTGACTCTGGGCTGTGAGTGAAGTTGGTCAGACGTGATCTGTGCTCTATGCTGGTTAACAAATTCAATACAAATACATATCTAGAGTCACCTACAACATAGTTGCATTTATACATAAACTGCATAAGGCAAAATAACCAGGTCTATATTATATAAACGAAGTTTCAGAACTTTGAATACCATATGGTCGACGCCATATGATCGAAGTTCTGAAACTTCGAAACTGTAAAAAAAAAAACCCACACCCCCCGCTACTTAAATATACCAACTCCGAGATCGCACTTTGACGGAGAATGGTGTGGAAAGGGAAGATTTCTCTTTCCTACGCTGTAGCACGATCTCGGAGTTGGTATATTTAAGTAGTGTGGGGGGTGCAGGGGGGCTTGCCCCTCTACTTAAAGCATTTACTTTTGTTTGTTTAGGTGTTTTTTTTTTTTTTAGAGTTTCGAAGTTTCAGAACTTTGATCATATAGTGTCGACCATATGGTATTCGAAGTTCTGAAACTTCACTTATGTAATATAGACCCAAATAACCTGATGATAAGTGTAGTTATGTCCACTACATTTAAAAGAGATTAAAGCAGACAAGGAGAAGAGCTTTAAAAAGGTATGTATAGAAAAGGTGGAATAGTATGTAATAGGTAAGAAGGTGAAAGGTGGAGGAGAGGAGACAAAAGAGAAGAAATACAGAGGCTGTGTAAGGTAATATTAAGACAAAATGAACACTATAAAAATAATGCACATTAATGCTGCATACGGACATGTTGGTGAAGACATGAAAAAGAGGACAGCAGAGGTAATCCTAGCAATGAAAAATGACATAATATATAAAGTTTTTATATTAATAAAGTGGCATATACATGTGGCAATATTTACATTCTGAGGTAACAACTGTAAAACTTGACACTTACAAGTAAACAGAAACAGGCAACAATGAATATGGTCAAAATCAAAATTGTAAAACAACATTGTATGGTTCTTACTAATGAAAATACTAGGTAAAATTTGCCAGATAATATTGTTAAAGTTACCTGGCAGAGAATCTACAAAATCACCTGTGTGGCTGGTTGAGAAGTGGTTGAGAAGTGCTTTATTCATACATAAGTTCAAAGGTTCCACAACCATTCATTCTTGCTGTGGAGTCCATACCATATAACAAAGCACTGCAGGTTCAGAAAAGGATCTTTCTTCAGTGGGGCAAATACATATGCAATGGCTTACCTGGAAGAGTCCAGGTACAATGCTGGAATGCAAAAGGTGTCCCACAGGGATTCACATCACAATACGTGATTTACAAGCATTTACATCATTATCTACAATGTGGAAAAAGAAATTTATGGGCATACAGCTGTAAGCTGCCAGCACATACAGCACATAAAACCAGGGTTCTCAGCCTCTGGGGGGTGGGGTAGATGGAGATATGTGATCTGGGAATACAGAAGGGAAAAGGGAGAAAATGAACTGAAAGTGAACATTTTTGATGCCATATAGAGAGTCATCATTCTCACTAACTAAATGAGTTAATTTAGTAATAATTCAGATACATGTATAGATAGGGAAGTACTAATTTCTAGGTCATCTATGGATGATACTTTCCTCATAGTATGAGTGCCTGTTACACAGGGCATCAGGCAATGAGGACTAGGTATTCTAGTTACGGGACAGCTGCAGCTGCACAAGGGATGGGTAAGTTAGAATAAACATGTGTCTTGTATGATTTACAAGTCAGGAATCAGAAAGAGGAGGATGACAGAACAAAAGTCAGATGAAAACATGTTATTAAGAGTAGGAGGTCATTTGACAGACTCCCTGATGACAAAGTGACAGAATAAAAGTAGCTATGGATGATCTATGAGTGTGTGTGTGTGTGTGTGTGTGTGTGTGTGTGTGTGTGTGTGTGTGTGTGTGTGTGTGTGTGTGTGTGTGTGTGTGTGTTTATTTTTACATTTATTAATACATAGAAGGACTGGTCCAAAGACTATTTTAAATGCAACAACAGAAATTAAAAACATATTACAAATCAATAGACAGAGTTTACATTCAGAAGCAGTCACAATACTGGTATATGCCAGGTAATGTTAACACTTAAGGCTACATAGGATATGATCTTTAAATATATTTAATAGATATGAATACATGGATATTTGTGCAGTTTGTGCGTGTGTGTGTGTGTGTGTGTGTGTGTGTGTGTGTGTGTGTGTGTGTGTGTGTGTGTGTGTGTGTGTGTGTGTGTGTGTGTATCAAATAAAATACATTGCTCACCACAGTATTTGTAGAACTATATGCTGGACAAAATACTCTGTCACTATTGCATCTATGAATGCAGATCATATGAAAGAAAATATAACATGTATCTTTTAAAAGTACTACTCATGTCTTCATTCTTCATTGATTTTAGTATAGATAGTTCTATGATAAGTCCTGGAGGTAAACAAACTAAGGTAGGCATATATTCACACAGCAAACTCTCACCAGCTGTCAATAAAGAGAGAACCTGAAGTTTAACTAGGCTCACCATAAATCACTAATTAATCCAGTGAGCAGCATTGTAGATTTTCTGTGAATAATCTCACGTCATTTAACTGCCACGCAATTAAGAGAACCAAAAAAATGTCTAAAACCTTGGGAGGTCACATCATAAAAAAATTCAAACATCATAAAACACACAAGAAACAAGAAGAACAGAAAGGTTAGAAAAAAAACATAAAACATGTATTCTCCCTCTTCTCCATATGTAGCACGACACTCAATGTGTGACCTAGCCAGCACTACACTGAAGATGTTGATCAACACAATCTGGCCACCTTTCATTTACAGTGTTGTGTGGGTCAGTTTACTGGAGGATGACAAACAGTAGAGTTGCACAGCATAGCACACTGTTGTTTATGAACACAGCTTCAGAGTAATATTGCAAATGGCAAAAATCTGTTTTAGCAAATGAGTGTACTGGAACATAAATAACTGTCCATACTGTGAAAGTAGTATTTTAAATAACAGATATAACACTTTCAGGTCTGGTTATAGCTAGACAGACAGTGTCTCACTTACCCCTTCAATTAGAAACATAAAGGAAAACACTGAATTAAGGCTAAAGCTTCTGAACTTCCTAACAAATACTTATAAATGCAACTGCTTTTTTCAGTCAATAGATAAGGGTTCTTTAGGCTGCTGTTAGGCCATTAACTCTAATTGTGTAATTTCTCCTCTACTTTGCTCTTCTAATAAATCAGCTAAATAGCCCTCCAGTTCTGTTTGCCTTATTGTTTGCTTACCTTCCTTGTTCATCTAAATTATTGTTATTGGTCTAATGGATATTTCACTCAGCATAATAGCTTAACTCAGACTGTGCGAATTTTTGTACAATACAATACTCTGCTAACAATTCCCTGAATTAATCCATAGAAATCCTCTAGTGTGTGGTTTGCAACATGAGTTTATTTTTTACTTGCTAATATCAGTACAGCATAAAGCTGTCTGTCACCTCTGTCACTTTGAAATTCATGCACTGTCATTGCATGGTATATTCCCATGTATGTGTGTGTGGAATATATATATATATATATATATATATATATATATATATATATATATATATATATATATATATATATATATAGTACTGTTAACCCTGTTTCATGTACACTTTGTACTTGAGTTATGGCTGAAAAGGGACTT
The DNA here is from genome assembly GCF_019279795.1 of Protopterus annectens. Lineage (NCBI taxonomy): Eukaryota > Metazoa > Chordata > Ceratodontiformes > Protopteridae > Protopterus > Protopterus annectens. The sequence goes on along the minus strand of NC_056725.1, from coordinate 979,181,716 downwards.
TGGACCAGGACACTCATCTGTTTTTTTTTTTTTCAAATTGCATATCTATCTATCTAGCTAATATATATATATATATATATATATATAGAGAGAGAGAGAGAGAGAGAGAGCTATAGATATAGCTATAGATATATGTATGCATGCATATACATGCACACACACACTCACACACACACACACACACACACACACACACACACACACACACACACACACACATGCACCACTATGCAAACAAACAAGGTTGCTGCTCAATTTTATTAAAATAGCTATTATTACTATACCTTTGGATGTATTACATACATAATTTGTTCTTACATCAGTAGGGCTTGTTAAGGTAAAGATTTATTCTAGGTGATGTATACCTTAGTAAAAAAAATAATTTTCCAAATCTGGACTTTATTTAGAAAAAAATGGTCATTGTATATCAACTTCTTCTTGCAAATAAACAGCTAACATCTTGATGTTTATCCTTGTACAATTTGAATATATTACTACAAGAGCAAATTACATTGGTGGATTTTGTATTCCTACCCAAAGCAGATCAGCTCTCAGATGGCCCAGTACTATCATGCAGATTAATAACACAACTGAACATTATTATGATTCTGGGCTAATTGGATAGAAATACTATGAAGCTCAAAACAAGGATCACATCTGGTTTACTATATTGCATATGATACAAAGCAAAAAGCTCTAATGTAACTACACAGCTAGTAAGCATAGGCCTCCATCCAGCCCTTAACTTAAGGGTCCACTATTAAGCCCTAATTACTCATCTTTACTAACTTATATCACTAATTGAATTTTTCTTTTTACCTACTGTTATATTTTTGTATTTTTAATGTTGCCTGTCTCAATTTCCTAGCTTATGTCACTATATTTTTATATTTTATATTTTTTATGTACCTCTGTGCTTTGGAGCTTTTCTCCCCGGGTCTCCACTGAAAATGGATATGTATCCAGTTGGACTAACCCGGTCAACAAATGTAAAATAAAATAAATAAAATAAATAAATTTGTCTAAAGTTAATATAGAAGTAATTGTTTTAATCATTGCTTCATATTCTAAGGAAAAAGTAGTTTATGATTGTCAGTTATTGCTGTGCCCAATGAGAAGTTGGAGAGTCTACAAAACAGATAACGTTCAACTGTTCGAGCAAGGATCTCTTTATTGTTGCCAGTCAATATACTTATAGAGTAAATATTATTTTCCTAACAGGCAGTTACTTGTGCAGTTACTTACTATGGTAACACAAAGTACAGGCCAACATGCAAATGATTTCATCAAGTAAAAATAATGGAAGACCTGAGGAAAAGTAAGAGAGTGTACAATATGAAAAGCTACTTAAAAATAACTCATCTGTGCCACCTAACTGTCATTAACATTCATGACTAATGAGATTTTTAGCATCACACTCTTATCATGAGAAAAAATAATAGATTCTTACTTGATTCTCACAGTGATATGTTATGCACAATCCACTTCTATATTATACATTTTCAGGCAATAAATGTTGGTTACAAAGACAGATGGATTCAAGTAGCATATTTATTTTATTTATTTATTCATGTATTTATTTATTGACATTTGATTATTGAGAAAGTCTGACTGGGTAGGATCCCATTTTCAGCGTTGGCCCAGACAGAAAACCTCCAATGTATTTACAAAGCATTTTAAGAACGATAATTTTGCAATCTTTAAAAACAGTAAAAAAAAACAATTGCAGTTTAAATAACTACACCAAATTAGACAAGATATGAAAACCACTGGTTAAGATTAGATACAAGTTATATGAAAATGATTAAATATTTAGAGAAATTTTAGCCAGTTTATAAAGAGATTATAGGCAAGTTAGTATACACAAAGGAATTGCAATATGAAGTGAGGGAAAAGCAGGCTTCTGGTACATTTAGAGAAAAATACTCAAAACTAACTCTATGCAAGTACAGTGTAGTGCATGGTGAAAATAAGCAGCAAACCAAACAAAAAGAGCAGCACTCTGTAGTCCGCAGCAGTTATTCTTCTTGTTAATTTCCAGCAAAAACAGATCATGTTACTAATAATCAATCAAAAGTGCTCATTTAACCCCAGTGAAAATAAACACAACAACCTAGGAGTTTTCTTTAGAATTTAAAATATTGTGCCAATCCATTTTATTATTTGCATTGGACATAATTTTATCCATCACACAAAAAGTAAATTTAGCTGAAGAATATTTTTAGACATGTTTATACAGGGCATTAGACAGCCATCCACACGTAATATCACTCAAATGTTCCAAAAGTCAAGCCCTGAAAGGGTAAGAAGTCAGTCCAATATGAAAGGCTGAACATGTGTAAGTGGTTAAATAAAGGACCAAATCAGAACTGCAATTACCAAAGACATAAACATCAAATACATTGTGAGCATTCTTTGATTGAAATTGCTTAGTTTTACAGGCTTACTTACAAAAGAAGCAATGCCCACATAGTTGGCACCCTTTTAAAAAAAATCATCGTCCTTAGTTGTAAACTGATCTGATGATAAGGTTTTTTATAGTGATAGGTTCATACTAGACTAACTGCCCTTGTGATCCATTTTAAGCCTAGTCAATTACCCCATGTAAGAATCAAACCCTCCACCATATGTTTGCAAAGTAAATACCTTAAGCATTATACTAACCTCCCACTGTTTTTTTTGTTTTTGTTTTTTTTTTTACAGTTTTGTACACTTTATTTAATCCTGTCTTTACTCCAGTTCCATGGAAGACTAACAGCATGTACTACTGCACACCTTAGCTTAAATTTCAAGAACATAGATCAGGTACTACCCAAAATTTAAAGATGTGAAGCACAGTATGCACCTGAAAGAGATGCTGTTATTGTCACTTGGCTACTAGCACTGTTATTCAGGACTAACACAAATAGAAATGCTTCAAATCATGATGTGATGGAAATACTTCTGATGGACACCTTCAGTCATACAATCTGGATTTCATAGACACTAGAAGTCATGTTCTGACATTGCTACTCAATCTGAACTAGTGCTCAGTAACTGAGTAGCAAAACTTGCTTCAAAAGAAGCCATTCTCAGCTTTGGTACTTGTGTGAAATGGAGTCTTCAGCACCATTCAATTTGCTTTCAGCCTTGTACCACTTATCAAACTTTTTTTTTAAACTGAATTTTAAAAATGTGTAAGAATTTTGTAATGTAATCAGATTTTAGTATAAAACTTCAGCTGTAAACAAGACCATTGCTGAAGTTAAAACATTTGACAAATGAGACCAAGATGTTGGGAAACTCAAGCTGAACAATTAACAGTGAACCAATGTTTACAGAGAACATTTAGATCAAATGTCCACGTATGGTCAAAAGGCTTCAGTGGCTTTGTCTACATGGTGAACAGCAGCAAATGGGCTAAAGGAAGTAACTTCTTTAACAAACACCATCTCAGAACACACTGGTCCTCATACTCGCAATATTGCATGTTTGAAAAGGGCTAAAATAGCAGCACTGATAAAACCAGAGCTAGGGACAGTGGCAAACCAAGCTAAGAAACATGTTCCTAAGCAGTTTCCAGTCAACAGATTTTCTTGAATACAGCCTGCCAACTGACACAACTGATTCAACCTCACAATAAGTTGTACTGATGGGAAGTCCAATTAGGCAAGGTTTTACTCCTCTGATAAGAAAAGGGACATCCTGAAGGAACTAATTTACTTAACCTGTCATCAGTCAACAATATATCTCAATGTTTTTGCACTATGTCCATAAAAGTTTTTGTATTGTTACCATAATTGGCAATCAATCTAATTTTACCATCTACAGTTTTTTCCTTATATCGTAACAGTTCACCCCTATTGACATTATTCACCTCTTTCATAATTTGTCATATACTATAATGGTCATAACCCCTATTGCAGAATATGATAACCATGTCAACATTTTGTCGATCTAAATCACTCCTAGAGGAAAAAAATCTGTTTAAGCCTCAAAAATTGAGATTTTGGAATATATTTAATTATATGATATGGATGGCAGCTGGTAGCATGTAACAACATATTAAATTGTGGATATTTCCTATGAACATTGCTTTTTAAACTACCATCATTATTTACCATTTTACCATCACCTCCACATCCAAAATGTAATTTCTTTGAGGTGACTTAACTGTAAAATTTATTCCCCATTTGTTTTCATTTAAATAATCAACAAATTCCCACAAGTATACAGGATCTAACCTCCAACCTAACCAACAGTCATCAAGGTATCTTCTCCAGATGTCCATTTCATCCAGAGAAATGTTGTGGGAATTATCATATATATTTTGTTCTTCAATAAAACCCATAAATAAATCTGCATATATTGGGGCAAAATATGCCCCGATTGTAGTTCCCTTAAGTTGTAAATAACATTCACCATGGAAATAAAAGACATTCTTGGTTAAAACATGCTCTGCAAGACAAAGAAGAAAAGTATTAAAGCCTGGGCTATATAAAGATAATTGGTCAAGCCAATAGTCTAAGTCCATAAGGCCTGTCCAATGGGAATATCAGTATATAAAGAACCCACATCCAAATATTGGGTTAAATATACAGATAAAGGTTCCATCAATGACCCACCCCTAGAAACGATTGGCCTTCCAGGGTTATGAGTAAAATTCTTATGAATCTTTGGCAACAAATAAAAATATTGTTGAACAGGATCCTGTGCAGTTAAATGAAAAACAGTCCTTTAGTTATAATACCCTCCTCCATAGCCAACTGTAAAAAAATATCTAAATCGGCCTTAAATTTCGGAGTTGGCTCTATATACATTCTCTGATAAAATTGATGATCAGAAAGTTGTTTCTGAGTTTCTTCCAAGTACATCACCCAATAACAAATCACTATAGCACCACCCTTATCGGCTGTATTTATCACCAGCTGTTTGTTGTTCTTAAGATCTTTGAGAGTTTGTTGTTGGTTCCTGGAAAGATTGTTTTTATTACTATAAATAGGCCCAAAATTAAAATGCAAGTCTTTTAACACCTGCTGTTGAAATAAAGTAACATATTTATTAGGAGGTGAAACAAAAGTAGACAATTTAAAGGTGAACTCCCTGTTATCCCCATCCAAGGAATGCTCCCTTCCATGAAAATGTAACTTAAGATTCAATAATCTACAAAATGACAAAACATCATGCACAAAAACTTCTTCAGAAATTTGATAACTGGGGACAAAGCCTAAACCTTTATTCAATATTTCAACCTGATCTGGATTAAGATTGGTGGCAGAAATATCATGCACATTTTGCCCAGTTATTTGGAAATCAATAGCTGTAACAATGTTTCCAAAGTTGGTACGTCATTTATTATGTTTGCCATCAGCTCTTCAACATTGCTCAAAGGGCTTGCTGTACTTCTCTTTTTAGCTATGGGAGAGATTGTCATAACATCAGTATCACTATTGACACCTGATGAAAACTCATCGGCAGATATCTCAGATGTACTGTCTGTTCTTCTAGGAATAGGCTTTTTTCTTTTACGTTTCCCAAAACCTGTAGGTTGCTCATTAATATTACCAAATTTGGCTGTCTTTCTAGTACAAAAAGGTTGACCATTGGCATAATCCCTTATGTCCCTACAAAATTTCCTAATTTTCCATTCTCTCAATTCCTTTTCTTCCAAAATCAAGTCCTTGGTAAGGGGTGTTAACTACTCATGAAATATATCTTGCTGCTCAAAAGATTTAACAGTCTCACATAATTGGGTGACCTCCAGAACAGCTACAACTCTTTCATAAAAAATGTTAATACCTTAATGAAAGACATCGGTGCCAACTGTTGAGCTTCATGCCAATCCCAAAAGCATTTTATAATCTATGTTTTTAACATGACATTATAATTGGACCCTAAGGCCACTTGGCACTAATTCTTTCAAAGTGTAAGCTAATGACTTTATAAGCCACACATTTGCTCTGAGATCTTTCATGGCCACAAAGAGCTGTTTAAAAGCATCCACACAAGAAAGTGAAACATTATTAACAGTACCTGATCGCAGACCCAATAGGCCTGGATTATTAGGTTGGGGGCTTATTTTTACTGGGGTTAAATGAGCACTTTTGATTGGTTATTGGTAGCATGTGTTTTCCTATTTAAATGTTTTTTTTTTTTGGCTTGCATTGTTTAACACTGAAGAAGGCATTTCATGCCAAAACCGTTCTGTTTGTTATTCATCCTTTTTATAGGATGATCTGTTTTTGCTGGGAATAAACAATAATAATAACTGCTGTGGACTATAGAGTGCTGCTCTTTTTGTTTTGGTTTGCTGCGTATTTTGACCATGCACTACACCGTACTTGCATGGAGTTGGTTTTGGGTATTGGATATTAACCACGCTGTTGGTTTGGTCAGCAGCTCAGATATAGCCTAGCTTTTATGGCAGTTTGCTCATTTTGACCTCATTTCCAGAAGTTGGCATTCATTTCAGCTATTGTGGAGAGTGGAGGTGGACTTTTACTGTGAGATTTATTTGAAGTTATTTGGATTTATCAGGCATTTTAATTAAACAGGTGATCTCGTACTTTGGCTATATACTCCCTGGAAGATCTAGAATTGGTGGTGAACTCATGACCTGGTTATACTAGTATTGGCATGATTATAATTATTACTTTTGTAATGGGTCTGATGCATCTTTTGAATGGGTTGGCAATAATATAACAAAAGATTATGTAAATGTCATGCTTAAGATGTTGGCTAACAAGGATGAATATAAAAATATTTATTTTATATTCATAAAAGGTACAAATATGTTGGACAAATACTAACTGGTGTATTTGCATGTTAGTTTGCATAAAATCATAAATGTTTCTGCATCCAAGTTAGGAATACTGTGTGGTATTCCTAAACATCATAAAAGCTCAATTAGCCAGTCTTTTAGGTCAGTAGTTTTGGCTCCAGGGTCAATAACTGAAAGAATTTTATTGTATGTAAATAGTCTTTTGAACCTAGTAATGCAAAAAATGTCTTACTCTGTCAAAGTCTCCTGGGGGGGGGGGGGGTTAGATTAAACAAGGTGGTATGGGTACAGTATTCAGAATGATGAAGGCCAGGAGTCATGAATGCTTTCACGTTGTGCTAAGAGTGTGAGCATATCATGTAGCAGCAAATATATTAAATGGTATTCATTAAACAGCCTTGTATGCCATTCCCACCTTTAAACCAATGGTGAGTGGCAGAATAAGCAATGCTAATAAAGGCATATGTAGGTGAAATACATACCAGTTAAGCAATTCAACATTCCAGAATGATTCAGGAACATATAAAAGGTGCCATGTACATGTTGTGCTTCCTTTTGGCCTGAATTCCAGTATTGTTTGGAATACAGCTATGAACACATTTAGAAGAAATGTTAGGGGTTGCTGCTGCTATCATTAACCTGTGTGCTGCTGCTGCTACCGCTGCCAGACCTCAGACTAGAAGGAAATAGTGTTCACACCCCATTTGACGTAGCATGGACTTTGTGATACAGAAATTGTAGGGTGCACAGGGCTACCTTAGAAAAAATATGCCACCTCTGCCACCCTCACCCGTGGCCCCATGAAAATCATGGAGGACGCATCCCAGTGGAAACTAAGGTATGGGTGGCATTACCTGTTCTAGCTTCAGGCACTTTTCAGAGACACACAGGGAATATTTTTAGGGGTTTCAAAAAGCAAAATGAGAAAAAAGTGCCTTAAAGTCACAAAAACCAAAAAGTACTTTTTAATATTTTAGGGGTGTCACAGGCATAAGTCTCTAGAATATTACATTGATTTCTAAATGTAATGCTACACAATTTAAGTGATTATATCTGGTTTCTGCATACCTCAGAGGAGAGAGCTACTACCATGTAAAATTTCTATACCATAGCACACTTGTCTGGGGTCTTTACAGCCATAGACTGTACACACATAGAAATAAAAGCCCCACCCGGGAAACAGGGAGGGAAGAGTATTAAGATGAAAGGATATCATGCTATCAGCTGTCAAGTAGTGTGTAATGCCCAAGGGATCATCTACAATGTGTGTGAAGGTAACCCTGGACGTTTTCAGGACTCACACATAGAGTACACATGTGATCTATATGTAATGTTTGCTGAGGTGACTTCCCACAGGGGCATCTAGTGGAAGATGCAGTTTATGCACTGGAACCTTGGCTCTTGACACCCCATGAGAAACCCAAGCAACTGCACTGTGCAAGGATACAACCATGTCTATGTTCAAACCAGAAATATTGTTGAGCATGTATCTGGTCTCCTCAAATCAGGTTTCCAATGTCTAGATACTTCTGGTGGTGCTCTGCAGTACAACTCAGCCACCTTGGCCAAAATTGTCACAATCTGTGCTATGCCTGCCAATAAAGTTGTCAGCAAACGTCTGCAACAAGGACAACAAGCCCAAAGACTGCAGTTTCCAGCTTCACAGACAGGGCCAGCAGACACAGATGAGAAGCCTAAGGAAGCACCAGCAGCCGTAGATGATCCAGGCAGATGGAGGCTTGCACAATACGCAATGGCTTTTGCTAAGAGGCAGAGGATAGCACACACACTCAACGCCTAAATGAAATTCTAAAAAGCAAAGCACATGCAAACAGTAACCATGATGTATGCAAATTCAGGAATCTTTAGTTATCAATGTAATGATTGTTCTCCGTGAGCATCAGACAGAGTCAACGCAAGGAGATACAACTTGTAGCAGCAGCATTAATCTAAGTAAGTGATGAACCAGTAAAGTATGGATAGAATAATTACCCAATGCCCTCACATGCAAGTACTGTACTTTAGTAAGGTAAAACATGATTCAGTTGTACAGAATGTCAGTAGTAACTCATGAGTGATATACACAGCATAAATATTAATCTGCCCAATACTATGTACCATGCATTAAAGTTGCTCACCCCAACAGTGACCAGGCCAATTTTAGCATCATTTAAACAAGCTTCTGAGCAAGCAATAATTGCTTAGTCTTAGGACTACATTATTAAGTATGCAATACCATTCAAGAAATAAATAAATAAATAACAAAATCGCATTTTGAAACTGATCATCATGGAATACATATATATATATATATATATATATATATATATATATATATATATATATATATATATATATATATATTATTTATTTATTTATTTATTTTGACATTTGTTAACCTAGTATGTCTGACTGAGCATGTGCTCTTTTTCAGAAAAAACTATCAATGCAGAAGTAACACAAAGTACAAAAATCTTCAAATATATGACAGACTCTAAATACAGGAGAAACTATAGACACATAAAAAATCTCAAAATACAGTACAGAATTAATCAATCAGCAAGCAATTAAGTACAGTGGTAGCTACAGATACATAAAAACAACTTCACAATATAGTACAAAATAAAACACTCTGCAAGCTCTGATGTAAATAAAATGCAAACTAAAATACTACTGACTAAAGAGCTGAAGAACCGAAGAGGTAGGTAAAAGGAGGAGTGGAAATCTAATAAAATAATCGATTACTTGCCTGTGGTACTGGGGAGAATGCAGATACAAATGGGTATGTGGATTAGTAGAATCTGGGGAATTGAAAGCATCTATTAATTTGCTTCATATACAAGGGGAAGTGGTAAAAGTGATAGGCACATGTAGTGAAGGAGGAGTGGGAACATAGTAAGGTAGGGCATTAGGAAGAAAGATAAAGGGGTGTAAGGGGGGAGACCAGGCAGAGAAAATTGTCAGGAAACAGTGAGAAGAGAGAGAAGAGTGTAGGGGATGAGAGAAGTTATGTTGGGTTTTGGCAGGAGCAGAGCCATGAGTTCAGTAGAGTCTCTTTTAATGCCATTTTGAAATTGAGGGTATTGGATATAGTTCTGATGGTTAGAGGAAGTTTGTTACAGGCCAAGGCAACAAAGAAGCTGTATAGGTGTTGGCCAATTATTCTTTTGGGATTGTAGATTTTCAAGAGAAACTGGTCAGAGCTCTGGAGAGAGTGACTGGGAGTATAGAAGGTGATGAGGGATGAGATGGTGGGGCAGGAGGCAGGTTTGTTAATAACAGAGCAAGTAAGGAGCAGTTGAGGTAGGAGAAGCTGGTGCGGGAGTTCAAGCCAGTTTAGGGATTTGAGAGCAAGGCAATGGTGTAATTGAGTTTAATTTTGATTAAAGCAAGCATCTGCCTAAGCAAGCATTGGCTATTCACTCTGTGCATCAGGCATAGGCAACCATAAGTCACAAAGAAATGTGCAAAGGGCGGGGCACAGTCATCATCAATTGCACAGGGTGTTGAGGGTACAGGAAGGCAAGACCGACACCAAAGAAGTGAGTGTCTGTGAGTGAGAAATCAGGTTACAGCAAGTATCCATTGCCAGGTTCAGCAACAACAGATGTAAATCATTCAATAGTAATGTTTATGTACATGAGTGAGTGCGAGGTGGTATGACCAAGATGAGTTTTAACATGCCTGTGACTGCATGAACACAATCAAAGCACTTGTGCTAACACTATGTCCTGGCATCTCAGGTAGGTGTGAGCCATCCAGGAAAGATGATTCAGTTCACATTTGCCACCCACAATCATGAGAACTACCTCTGCCAGGAATTGCACTGTTAGTTTCATGGACCTAGAAGTCAGGATGCCAGTTGAAGAAAGTCTGCTGGACAAGCTCTCATCATGACTACATTCATGACCACAGCCACGTGATCTATCACATCTGGGTGTGGACACCTCAATCACTGACAGAGTAGAGGAAGTAGTGCCAGTAAAGGAGTGGGAATCTTACATGACTACACTGGCTACCATCTGGCAATGTAGCAGCTCTGGTCACAATGATATTGACCCCACAAGCAAACATTCCATTTATGACTCTGCAGGATCCAGTGTGTCATTTATCCAGTCTAAGGAATCAACCACATGGTTCAGGCAGTCTTGCATGTCAGAATCCACAATACTCAGTACTTCTGTACCTTCTAAGTTTCTAGTAGAACATACCTGCGCCTCCATGACAGCCATGCACATACATTGCGTGTCATCTATGGGGAGGGTGAAAAGCAGGCCTCCTCTAGCCACCTTTACCGACATCCTGTGTGGTAATTCACCCTCACAAAGGCTAGGGAGAGACTCTGCAAGCTTTGCAACTGGAGTAACTGTAGTACTCTGATCAACTGTGTCACTCTCAATCTGTCCTGTTCTCATGGCTATGCATAAGAAGACTAGTTGTGTCCAAACTCTGGGCAGGGGTGTGGGAGCTACATTGCAGACTGACCTTCTACATCCCCATACTGGGCCTGTTAATCACCATCATCATCATCATCATCATCATCATCACACCAGTCCTCCAATATCAAGTGGGAGGAGTTCCACAGTGCCACAGGCAGGCTCACCTGTGTTAGCAGCAATAAAACACAACAGATAGAGAGTTGCAAGAAAAAATGGTCAGACATGCTGCATAAACATGGGTTAAGCAATAAGAGATGCAAGGGTATTTAAAAAGGAATTAAGGTAGACTTGAGGAAGAACTTAAAGTTCTGTACTTTAATACAATAAAAAAGTTATCGCCATACCATGTGCAGGTAATCATGGAACCTCAGTACCAGATGTGCCTAAACAAACACAATGGAGATGGAAAGAGGGCTGATAAGCATTACAATGAAGATAATGCATTAAAAACAAACATCACCTTCTTATACATATAAATAAAGATCTTATACAGCCATATCTCTGTCCTCTCTCAATCCCCTTTCCCTCTGTCTCCTCATTATGTCTCTCTCTCTCTCTCTCTCTATATATATATATATCTATATATATATATATATATCTATATATATATATATATATATATATATATATATATACATACATACACACACATACACACAGATCCTACATAAATAAAAGATACTTGATGGCATACTTACAGCTTCATCAATAGACACCCCTTGGTCATCCTCCACCTCTGCATTTATGTCAAGTACTACCTTGTGAACCACCAATGAGCTACCTGGCTCCCTTACAGTGGATTGGAGCTCATCTGTCTGCGAGTGGTGGTTCTGTAGCAGGACCAGCCCCAGCAGCCCTTCTGTTCTTGTACTAAAGCACTTGCTCTTTTCTTGGCCTTGGTGATCATGTTACTGTCCCAATGTCTTATAATGGGTTAGTCACGGTCATGTCCATCCACAGCATTGGCATCAATACCACCCTGCTACCTGATACGGTCAAGAAAGGGATTATCAGCTACCTCCTTCAGTAACAGGTATGATCTATATTGATTGAGTGCCTGTACTATTACCTCATACACACCATCTGAGAATACAGGTTTACTTGGCCTAGATATTGGTGTGTGATTTAATAAATAAAAAAATAAATGAATATGCATCAGAATAGGAAGCAAAGTAAATGACAATAAATCAAATATGCATTTCTGCAGGCATCATTAATAGAAATTAACTAAATAACCAATATGAAGACAAACATGTTCTATATAACTATAACCCCTACAGCAAAAAATGCAATGACAGACAATGATAATGTGGAAAAAAAAATTGTAACTCCAGAAAAGATTTCAGCAATAACAATGAAGCAAGTATATGAAATGAAAAAATGTAACCATTTGGAATAAGTTTTGCTTAAGTCAGGTCCATACAACTGTCTTAACACAGTTTTTGAACTAAAATGTAATCTTCACATTGATACTTCTCATATAAACTGTACTCAAATGTGTTTGTGTCCTCAGTGTATTATACATAGATGAGAAATGTTGTTATAAAGCCATGTAACATTAGATGTGGATACCTCAAATAACAACAGCTATACCTCCTGTACCAACACAAATGGACAAACTGCAGACATCAGGCAATGTTATCAGAGTAATAAGCTAGCACAGCTGTTTAAATATTAAATGGTAAAGGAAATTCACATACCTTCATAGGATTAGTATGAAAGTCCAAAAATTTATACAAGTGCAGGAGTCAAAAAAGAGTATCTGAAGGTTAATACAAGCAGTCTCCCCTATTGTGATACAACTGCCTTAGCACTAGCTTGGTCTTATATAGTGCAGATCAATCACTCTGGACACTGTGAATATGCAAATTAGGTGTAAAATCATTATCACTCCTAAATTTCACAATCTGTTGAAAGTGTTGGGCAGATAAGCTACTTGTGAGGACCTACATGTTGCCATGCACATGCCCACACAGTGCAACAAACAGTATTGAGAAGTGGGGTTTGGTAACAGTTTCATATGTGACTCATTAGCAGTAGTGCATGAATAATTAAGTGTTTAACTCTCCTGCCTCTCCGATGTGCACTTATGGAGGACGTTTCAGGGATAATACACTTACAAAAGGAATTTGCGATTACATTGACTTACATAGGATATACATTTTAAAGCACATTTTGGAATGCATGCTTAAACCAGCTTGAGATTATAAAGTGTAAGTAATGTGAAGTATATGAAAAAGGCACATGCAAAGCAGACATATGTAAATGCATGGAAAGCATAATGGCAGCAATTTACAAACGTAGCAAAAGAGGGTATGGCTCACAAAAGAAAGGGAAGAACACAGTCTTGTATTGCATAGATTTTACTGTGATATGATTTCTTAGGGTAACTGTTGCAAATACCATAATCATCCACACATCAACTGCAAAATGACAAAGGGCAATTGTGACTATATTGCTTCATAAATATAAAATGTTAGAATATCAAAGCTTGAGTTCTTATGCTCCACTTTCTCTGCCTCATAAACCTTCTCTATATGTGTCACACACTGTTAATCTTCCCAACGTATCATGGAAATACCATGTTTTCAAGGGTCAGATCTAGAGAGGGCTATGCCTGTGTGAAACTAGGGATCTTTAATCTTTCCACATTTTCAAGGTATAAGACCACACCGTTGGGAAATCATCACACAGACAGATTTTTCCTTTCCTCTTTTTTGGCATTGTCCTTTGTGCAAAGCTTAACATTGCACATTGATGAACAGCTGTCAGCTCTCACTAGCAGTGAATTGTGGTTCACTTCCCACAAACAAGACTGTCACTGGTGTACTTCCTTCAGCACTCTGGACAATACTGAGTGAGTGAGTGAGTGAGTGAGTGAGTGAGTGAGTGAGTGAGTGAGTGAGTGAGTGAGTGAGTGAGTGAGTGAGTGAGTGAGTTTAGACAAAGAGCAGAGTTAATTCTTCTTCTTCTTTCAGCTTTTCCCCGGTTAGGGGTTGCCACAGTGTCTGCTCATGATTGGCAGTGGAGTTTTTACAGTGTCGAGTTGCTAGCCCAGTGCCCAACCTTCCACAGAAGGCACACACATCCACACACTCATGCCTAGGGCCAATTTAGAGTGTCCAATCCACCTACAGCATGTCTTTGGGATGTGGGAGGAAACTGGAGCACCCGGAGGAAACCCACGCAGCCACAGGAAGGACATGCAGACTCCGCACAGAAGGCACCTCAGCTGAGAATTGAACCAGAGAACCTCTTGCTGTGAGGTGGCAATGCTAACCGCTGCACCACAGTGGCCACCCACGAAGAGCAGAGTTAATGGCGGGTTCAAATCCAGACTACTCATACCTTTACTGTTGGGTTAGAATAGGTGGTGTCACAGATTTTTTATTTTGAATTGAACAATACAACTCTGTCTAATGAATGCTAAATACATTGCCTATATGCTGTTAAGCATAACACTGATCATATGTAATTTAAATAACACTTTCATATGTATGCTGCTAAAAATGTTTAATAGTGATTGACAAATAGAGAACTGTTATGTAACTTTATAGCTCAACATGTTAATGCAGTAACATTTGTGTGACAGCAGCAATAATGCAAGGTTTGATTCCAACTTTTGATAAATTCAAGGTATTAGTCACAGTGACACAAATATTTTCTTGATGGAAAATGGATTTTTCTTACTAGTCGTACCAAATGTTGATATGCATGATGTAAAAAAAAGACATTTACTGTAGTATGAAAACAGAAAATCAGCAACCTGAAGAATGTGGACATATTTATTACATAGTCTGGATTAATTATCCATATCTCCCAAGTAGTAATCATGACAATAATACATTTCCTCTAAAACTATGTCATTACTGCTTGTATAAGGTGTGTCAGAAATGAGCCTCATGTAATCTGTTGTGTGCCCCTTTCTCAACAATTGTCATTTCCTGAAAGCCTGATGTTGTGTAACAAAAATGGAACTTATTATATGGCAAACATTTTGAAAAGGATGAATATGTCATGTTAATGCCATAAGTGATGTGCAGATTGTGAGATATACCCTTTACCTGTCTTATTTTGTTGCTTGATTTTATTTTATTTTATTTTTATTTATTGGCTTCTGTGTTTATGCTCTGCTTGGCATTGCACAAGGTTCACGTCTGAAGGTGGCAAAACTCGAAATTTTAATTCTGGCTGCCATCAGAAGCACAACTGACCCTGGCGCCATTGTGCTTCCCTCAGCACTTTGAACAATGCTGAGTGAAGAAAATACAGCTACAGTTTACCTTTTTAAGTCACTCAAGGTGTTTATGCAGTGAGTCTGGAGAATCAGCAGAAGAAATGCAGGATTCAAATCAAGGTTACAGGCAATTTTACAGAGGCAGTCAGAATAAGTATTGCCATATTTTTTCATTAGGAATTGAACATGAAGTAAAACTGCCCATTAAAATATTAAATTTGCAACAAAGCTATGTGTAATGATTGCTACACAAGTCAATTATAATCTGTATACAATATGTTAAGCATAACAATAATGATAGTTAATTTAAGCTATGGTTGCATAGGTATAATCTGTACAATATCTATTTAAAAAAAGTATGATGCATAACATATACATTTTATGTATGTAGGATAGTATGTCATATAAAGCATGTATGGCACCTAGTCCCACATGTTTTACTTAGGTCATACAACTGCATGCATATGAAAATTATTTATGTAAAAAATACTGTTTTTTACATACAACTCCAGTAACATGACAAGTGAAAGTCACACACATACAGGCATTTCCACTCATACTGAAATTGTTACATCTTAATACATATGCTAAAACTGTTAATTCTCATATGGTACTGACAGTAAATAAGCAACATTTAGAATTTAGCAATCTTGTAGTCATGGGTTGAATTTCCTAGTGGTATTACTCAAAGTTTGCATTTTGTACGTTATACCAACCCATTATGTACCAATTCATAACATTTTACCTCTAAACAATAAGGATTATCACTGACATTATAAAGCATTTGATAATTTTGCAGTGGAACATGTGTAAATATAGTGAGCATCACACATTGCCAAGTCTCACTGTCATATGCCACACCTCCTTTGTAATTTGAAGAAATCATTCCCAATTTCTCTGCCAGGATATTTTGTGCCTGCACTTGTGCAAATGCATCTGACAAGGTTGTCTGTTGTTATGCAAAGGCTTGTACACATGAGATCTAAATTGGGCACCAATTCAGACACATAGTTTAAAGTGTCCTTCAGAAGAAATGACAGAAGAAGCTAAGGGTGATGCTCCATTTAGAGCTCAAACGTGGAATGTTGAGGAGTCCAGAATCTCTGAGGCACTCCACACAAAGTGCTACAGCCATAGGCTTCTATAGGGCAACTACACCGTATCTGGCTACAAGGTTGAGGATTGGAATGGCTTGAGAAAGGCTGTCCCCAGTGTAACTAGCATTCCATGCACTGGGGAACAATACCATCACCATTATATTGACAAGAAGAGGTGTAAGCAGGTCCTTCTGAGCCAATTGGAGCCAAGCTTAAGGTTCATAGGTTCATAGGTTGATACTAGGCTATCTGCCCTAGGGCATTTACAAGCCTAGTCAGAGAGTGTTTGGCTTTCGCCACCCTTTTTAGATTAGTTGACTGTGCCTCTGTATAGTAGGTCACAGAAGATAGCCCATTTAAGGTTAGTTTACCGTGCCTCTGTCTAGCGCTGACACAGAAGAGATCCCAGGGGTAAATTTACGATCTCCCATCCAAACGTCAAGATTCTTCTTGAAGAGGGTCATTGAGGGGCTCTGTCTAACATGGATTGGGATTTTGTTCCAGAGTGAGGGGAGCCTCTGGGATATGAATCTGTCCTTCCAGCATGTTCTATTTATTTCTGTGCTGAGGTTTAAGTCACTAGAACATGTAGCTCTGATGGATTTGGATTTCTTGAGGTAGAGCATGTCCATTAATTCTGGGTTGGACATGGCTTTATACGTCAGGCACAGGTCGCCTCTGAGTAGGCAGTACGCATCTGAGTAGAGTTGGAGTTTCTTTAGTTTAACTGTGTAGGGCATCTGTTTGAGTCCCTTGATCCTCTTGGTGAGGTACTTTTGGGGTCTTTCTAGTTGTAGCAGGTGTCGGGTAAGGTACATCCCAAATGGGGCATTGTATTCAGTTATGAGCCTGATGAGTGATGAATAGAGGGGCACAATGACCTCTCTTGATCTAGATGTGAACCCCTTCGTGATAAGGTGGGCTATATAGAATGTCTTTCTAACCACTTTGGCAATGTGATTGTTGAAGGATAGATTGCAATCTACTTGGGTCCCCAAATCCCTAATTACTTCTTCCGTACTTAATGGATTACCACCTATGTGGTAATTTGTGGGCACTTTGTTTTTCCCAAAGGAGATGACTATGCACTTTTTGGCATTTAGCTTTAGGCCATGGCTCTGGCACCAGTTATCCATCTCTGTGAGACCTTTTTGGAGGCTGTTTGTGTCAGCCAGCGAGTCGATTATGGCTCCCAGTTTGTAGTCATCTGCAAACTTTGTCAGCCATAGTCCTCCTGTGTTAGCCTGTACCTCAGAGAAATATATACTGAACAAGAGAGGTCCCAGGACTGAGCCTTGTGGGATGCCACTTGTAACTGGTTTAGAGTCTGACATGGCACCTGCAATTCTGACCATGTGGGTTATATCCCTAAGCCAGTTTGCAACCCATCTTGTGACATAGGGGTTGATATTTAAGTTGGTGAGCTTATTTATGATGCCCGAGTGGGGTATTGTTTCGAAGACTTTTGCAAGGTCAAGGTAGGCTGTGTGGACTACCTTCCCTTTGTCTATGGCCTTGGTGACTGTTTCAAAGAAATCGATCAGGTTCAAGAGGCAAGATCTGCCCTTAACAAAGCCGAATTGGGTAGGATCCAGTGTTTGGAGGTTCCCATTGTCTTTGTTTATGAGTTCCATGATGATACGCTCCATAGCATTGCAGACCAGGCTAGTTAGGCTTATAGGGCGATAGTTTCCGGGGTCTGTTGTGGCACCACCTTTATGGAGTGGGACCACTGTTGCTGTACGCCATTCTTTGGGTACATATCCTGTTGTAAGGCTGAGACTGAATAGTGATTTTAAGTGAGGGTTCAGTTCTACTTGGAGCTCATGTAAAACGCAGCCAGGGACACCGTCCGGTCCCATTGATGCTGTGTTTTTTGCTTTGGAGAGGGCAGCTCTCACCTGTGCATCTGTGATGTCAGGGAGGCTACACTCTGTTGGGATAGTCATTTGCTCATTTGGGGGGAAGGGGGGGAGAAGTTTGCACTGAACCTGTCTGCCAGGATGTTGGCAATGTCTGTGGGTTCAGTATTTTTTTTGTCATTTTGCACTAACTCAGAGCATATCTGGGAGTTTCCACCCAGGTTTCTGACATAACTAAAGAAGGCCTTGTGATTATATTTAGTGTCATGTGCAATTTTTCTTTCAAAGCTAGCCTTAGATGATTTTATGAGGGATCGTAGTTTCTTGCTAGTACTGATCAGAGTTGCCTTCCCTTTCAGGGATTTTGCTCTGTCATGTAGTAGCTTCCTCCTTCTGTTGTACAGCTTATTTATGGCAGGGGTCCACCAGACATGTCTCCTGCCCTTGGAGGAGTGTATCTTGGTTTTATTTGGGATAGCACGATCCATGCATTCCTGTACGTATCTTTAGAATGCGTTTGTAAAGGATTCTGCGGTTTGGGCTGTATTGTCCACTGGCCCTGGGGCTTTGAAGGATTCCACCTCAGTTTTGAGAAGTGGGAAGTTTGCTTTTGAGAAGTTTTTGACTGTGGTTTCCTTTGCTGGTGGTGGGTACGGGATATGGATGTCCATAGTGATTAATTTATGGTCAGATCTTACCAATGAGCGGTATACCTCTGGTATGGAACATAGAGTCCCCATGTTGGTGATGATCAGGTCCAATATGTTTTCCCCTCTTGTGGGAGTGGTGAACAGTTGTTCCATAGCATTTGAGTTTATAAATTCTAGGAACTGTTGGGCTAGGGTGTTGGGGCTTGAGTAGTGCTCCCAGTCTGTTTGGGTAGTTAAAGTCACCCAATATAATGGTGTTTGGAGAGACCTTCATATTCTCCAGTGTCTTCAGGAAAGCCGAATGGGGTTCCTGAGTTTGGGAAGGTGGTCTGTAGCAGGCTACAAACTGGAAGGCAGTTTTGCCCACTGTTAGTTGTACATGGATGGTCTCAGATGCTTCGTGCAGTGCCACTAGCCTGGAGGTATGGGTATCTTTGATGAATATGGATACTCCCCCTCCTCTTGTGGTTTGGTCTGAGTTTTGGGGCCGAAAAGCATGGTATGCTGTATAGCCTGGTAGTGCTGGCGTGCTCTCGGGAGCCTTGAACCAGGTTTCTGTTACTGCACAGATATCGATATTCTCCATACTGAGGAGAGCCTCAAGTGCATGCATCTTGAGGTTTAGACTTCTGGCGTTGAGCAGCATTACCCTTACTTTCTTTTTCCTTGTGTTGTCTAAGGAGGTGGGTTTGTCTTTTGAGCCTTGCCTAAAAAAGGAACTATGGGGATGTTAAGAGCCTTGGCCAGTATTCAAAAACCCAGGGGTGACAGGTGCAAGCTGTCCCTAGCGAAACCCCTTGTGTTATGCAAGTATACTGACCCCTCACCAGTCAATAATACACTATGGACTGGCCAGGCATTATAGTTGTTATTATGCTTCTTTTTTGTCTGTTTTCTATTCTGTGCAGCTGCTGAAGAGATCACCCAGAACAGAGGCACATCAGAAAAGATTGTCTCATCTCAGAGAGGCCAGGGTAAGTATGGATCAGGTATAAATGCAAACAAGATCATAGTACATCTGTAATGTAGTTAATCTTATCAAATTTCAGGACATCGATCCATATCAGGTTGAGTAGGCAAGCCTAACCTTCATATCAAGCATACATCCCCACTGCCATATCTCTAGATCATTGCCATAGACAAAGAGTAAATCAACTCAACTGTAAATAGATTCAATTCCCAGCAGCAGCAATTAGCTTTTATTACAGGATAGTATGCAAGTATTATGTAATGCAATATTAAATGACATTAAAAATTTCATTTTGTAACTGGATGTATTTCCTAATAATGCATATATCAAAATTATGCCATAGTCAACTAACTGCTTCTATATTATTTTGATTAGTGCTAAGATTGATGTAGTTTATGGCTCATTAATGCCTTCCCATTTTATCTGGATGTGGCAAAGGTTAACATAGTTATATTTGTTTAAAAGTGGAAATATTAACCTGACATGGCATTGATATTATTATCTATGTTTTTTTTCTCCCCAGCTCTATATCTCTTTTTTTCTCTGTGTGGAAAAATCACTGCTACAACATAAATGACCATCAGAACAGGGAGCTAGACTGACTACTGAGGTTTGTTTTGCCACACCCCCAAAAGTGGCTGCAGTGGTGGCAGTACAAACACCCAACACATCTGGTTCCCAACCTGTCAGTATTGCCTTCACACCTCTTGCACTGCCTGTTCACATTGCATCAGGTAGGTCTGCCCTGCTCTGCCTGCTGGTGCAGTGGTACCTGCCAGGAATAGTACTAGAAGTAATGATTTGGTCACCCATAAGTAACTGACAGGGCTGGAGTAGAACAACATGGATAGGGGCCTTGCTATCTGAAATGGCAGAGAAGAAAAGGTCCTGCATCAAATTACAAAGTTGATGTCCCACCCAGCACTAACACAGGGATTTGCAACAGGAGGCAGTGATGACAGCTCTGAGGATGAAGACTAGATTATCACTGTGCTCAAGCTGGACATGGATGCAGCTAGATGTGCCCTAACTATTAGTGATTATGATGTTCCCCAACCTTTTGTGTCCATCACCATCCCTGTATGTCTTGTATGTCCTTTATGTCTTTACCTGCTACCTAATCTACCCTACCTACCTAACGTTCTTATTCCTAACCACCTTCCCAAACAGTCATCTCTCTACAAAAAAATAAATAAATAAATAAATGGTTACCTGTCCCACAAAAAAAAAAAAAAAAAAACGATTTTGCATACATAGCTCTCCACATAAACTATGTGTCTGCATGACACATTGGATTTGGTCCAACTGGCCATACACCATTGTTCTGTTATTGTCACCTAGTCCTTATGTAGTAATTATCAAAATTCATAAAATTCTGATTACAAGTATACATTTATGTTGTAAAGAAGTGGATAGATATGCTGCTTTCCTACCACCAACCTGCTCACTCATTTATTCTGCCTTTGTCCACCCACCACTTGCCCTCCATTTTTACCATTGTCCTATCAATCCATTTTTCACAAGTTTAATCTGGTCAAAAAATAAAATCACCCAGAATACAAATGGCCAGAAATGGCTTGTAAAAAGCCTTCAACTTTTGTCTTCAGCATAATCATGATGTTTGGTATCATGCAGTTATGCTGCATGATGGTAAATGGCATTTTATGTCCTGTGGCAAAAACACTACTATGGTTATCCTCATGCAAGCATGCTTATCCCCACTGCACTATAAAAATACTGATTGAAAACACTATTGTGAGACAGTTACTCTTGCTTATTTTTTAAACTGCTGGATGTAATATACAGCTTACGGAATATAACAATGGTCATTACTGCCGTGAAGCCTGATGCCAGCATTGCCCCTTGCTTCAATCTCTTGTCACTATCCCTTTGGATATGTGACTTTAACTCTGTGAAGTATGAGTCCTTATCTTGTCTGCTCAGATAATTCTCAGGTCTGTAGACTGCTTTTTGCATTCTATCATGGGTTTGAATCAGAGGTATGTCGAGCAATTCTTTAATGTTTTTATATAACTGTTGTGTGTGTAACTGTTGGCTGCATATATTATTAACCTCCATTATATTACTTAATGTCTTAATCATGTTTCTTCCTCCTACCCTTTTGAGAAACTGCATTATACAGAGCATGACAGAATTATTATAACAAACATGAGTCACACATCAAGAAGATGGCCAAAAATGTCCCATAAACAAAAAGGTTTTTATGTCTTTCTCCCTCTGCCATTATCTCTCTCCCCCTTCTGTCTCATCATTCTTTGTTCTCAGTATTTGCATAATGCCAGGCACTGAGCAGCAATCATACCTCTCAACCTTTTAGACCAAACTGAGATACTGTGTTCTCAAGATAATGCAATTACATAGGTAGATGGTTCAAATTCAAAAGTTTTAAACTAGTGTGTGCCAAGTGCTATGTGTACACTTCCAGTCAGAAGAAACATTTGCAATGGGAGAGTGTTGAGTGTTCCCACCTCATTTCCTTACACTTATATTTGTTCTGCTACACACTGACGAGGTCAACGTTTAAATGTGCTGTATCTCACACTTACATTAAGATTTCTTCTGTGGTATTTACTGTTGAGACTGTGTACTCTAGATTATGTAACTGGATAGGTAGGTGGTTTAAATCTACCATTGCATAAATGTTATATGTGTGCCTGTACTGTCAGTTAGAATTAGCTCCATCAAAAGATAGGTTGCATAAAATTCCACTTACAATAAATATTTACACTGGGGGAGGGATCCCACATTAATCTGTTGCACTTGTAGCCAAAACACGCTCTGCGCAACACATTGATATGGTAATGATTTCAAATGTGCACTGTCTCAGTATTGTAATCATATTTCTCCTGTGGTGCTTGCTGTTGATACTGTTATCTGTAGACTGTGTCTCTAGATCTGTAGACTGTGTCTCTAGACAGGCAGGTGGTTTGAATCCAGCAGTGAGTGACCAATGTGTGTGTGTGTGTGTGTGTGTGTGTGTGTGTGTGTGTGTGTGTGTGTGTGTGTGTGTGTAGGTAAGAATAGCGTCATCCACATATCCATTGTATACATGTATAGCTGGAGAGGGCTTTGTCACTACTTTCTGTCCATTTTAGCAGAGACAACTGATTTGTTAAACACTGATGAGGCCATTTGTTAAAATGTGCTTATATCATCCTATCTCTACCTAGTAATATAGCTTTTCCTATGCCATGCGGAAATAATACAATGTTCTGTTGTTTGTTGGCTTAATAAACCATGAGTTTGAATCTGGGATTTCCTACATGTTGCACATGATTGTGCATCTACTGTCACAGGGATGTTTGCATTATGTAACTCATGTGGTTGGCTACAGCTACCATCATCACAAGAAAAAGGTGAGCCAGTGGTGAAGTGGAGAATACGAACCAAACAGCTTCAAGCAAGAAAAAGTAGTACTCCACACTGTCAGTAAACTTTTAATAAAATGACAAAGCTTTCAGGTACAAACTATCCTTCTTCAGTGATAGTTTGTACCTGAAAGCTTTGTCATTTTATTAAAAGTTTATTGACGGTGTGGAGTACTACTTTTTCTTGCTTACACCTACCGTCATGCAATATTTGTTGACAAAGAGATGGATCACACCACTCTTTCAATTAATTTAAAGGCACACATATGTCTTGCAGCAATAATATAACGCAATGCCTTCAAATGTACTTTATCTTACATCTGTAGTAAGACAACACCTGCAGTACATGCAGTCAAGACAGTATCTTATAGCTTGTGTAGTTAGATAGGTTCATAGGTTCATAGGTTTATAGGTGTGTACTAAGCTAATGGCCCTGGGGCCTTTACAAGCCTAGCTATAGGATTACCCTTGCATAGTGCCACCTGACCTTAGTTCCCAGTGCCTCTGTTGAGTAGAACCACTGGTATTATCCCCGGGGTGAATTTTCTGTTTTCCATCCACTCAAGAGTTCTCTTGAAGAGGGTCAGCAAGGTACTCTGCGTAACATGTATGGGAAGTCTGTTCCATAGCATGGGCAGTCTCTGGGTTCTGAACCTGTCCCTCCAGCATGTTCTGTTAATTGTGGTAATGATGTTGAGGTCTCTGGAGCATGTGGTGCGGAGGGATTGGGATTTCTTTAGATGTAGCATTTCTAACAGAGCTGGGTCAGACATGGCTTTGTAAGTCAAGCAGAGATTGCCTCTAAGTAGGTGATATGAGACAGAGAATAGTTGGAGTTTTTTGAGTCTGTCCATATAGGACAAGTGTTTAAGGCCTAGGATCCTCTTTGTGAGATACTTTTGCGGCCTCTCCAGTTGTTGCAGATGTATAGTGAGGTACATGCCAAATGGGGCACTGTACTCGATGATTGGCCTAATGTGGGAAGAGTAGAGGCAGACAATGACTTCTTTCTTTCTCGATGCAAATCCCTTTGTAATGAGATGTGCCACATAGAAGGACTTTCTGACCACAGTGGCAATGTGGTGATCAAAAGAGAGGTTGCTGTCAACCTGTGTTCCCAGATCTCTTATAATGTCTTCTGTATTCAGTGAACTACCATCAATGTGGTAATTCATGGGAACCAGGTTTTTCCCAAAGAGGATGACGACACATTTTTTGGCATTGAGCTTAAGGCCATGGTTCTGACACCAGTCGTTGGTCACAGTGAAGCCATTCTGTAGGATGTCAACATCACTTGAGGAGTTAATAATAGCTCCCAACTTACAGTCGTCTGCAAGCTTTGTCAGCCAGAGTTCCTTCATGTTGGCCTGGACTTCAGAGAGTAGATACCAAACAGGAGAGGACCCAGGACCGAACCCTGTGGGACGCCACTCATGACTATTTGGCAGTCTGACTTGGAGTCAGCTACATTCACACTGTGGGTTCTATCTGTGAGCCAGTTTGCAACCCACCTAGTGATATAGAGGTTGATGCCAAGCTTAGTGAGTTTTTCTATGATTCCTGAGTGGGGAATGGTATTAAAAGCCTTGACCAGATCAAGGTAGGCTGTATGAACCACCTTGCCTTCTTCCACAGCTCTGGTGACTGACTCAAAGAAGTCAACCAAGTTGAGCAGGCATGATCTACCCTTCACAAAACCAAACTGTGTGGGATCCAGAGTTTGGAGATTCCCTATATCCTTGTTTATTAGGTTCATGATGATGCATTCCATAGTTTTGCATATCAGACTCGTCAGGCTAATGGGGCAATAGTTCCCAGGGTCTGTAGTCGCTCCTCCTTTGTGGAGAGGGATGACTGTAGCAGTGCGCCATTCAGCAGGGACAAAGCCTGAGGTGAGGCTGTGATTGAATAGGGCACACAGGTGAAGTGCCAGTTCACTCTGTAGTTCATGTAGAACACAACCAAGGATATTGTCAGGTCCCATAGAAGCTGTATTCTTGGCCTTGGACAGTGCTGTTTTAACCTGTGCAGCAGTAATACTGGGTGCCTGGCAATCTACTTGTATTGTGATTGGTTCTTAGTGGGGGGGGGGAGTAAATTTGGCACTGAATCTGTCAACCAGTGTACTGGCAATGTCTGTTGGCTAGGAGTTAGGAGATAGGAGGTACCATTGTGCAGTAACTCAGAGCAAGTTTGGGTATTGCCGTGGAGATTCTTTACATAACTATAGATGCCTTGTGGTTATCTTTACTATCTGCTGCAATTCTGTCTTCATAATTAGCTTTAGAGGATTTGATGAGGGATCTCGACATTTTGTTGAGGCAGATAAGGGAGTTTTTCCAGTCTTGGGACTTCACCTTATTCCACATCAATTTCCTCTTTCTGTTGTAGAGTTTGTTTATGGCAGGGGACCACCAGATTGATTTCCTTTTTTTGGAGGAGAGTGTCTTGGTTCTACTGGGTATGGCAAGATCCATGCATTTGTGTATGTGTTCGTACAGTGCATTGGTGTATAATTCTGCAGTCATGCAACTATTCTCCATTTGCATGGGTGCCGTGAAGTTAGCCACCCCTGTTTTTAGGATCCCAAAGTTAGCTTTGGAGAAGTTTTTCATATTGGTTACCTTTGCTGGGGGGTGTGTGGATTTCCAAGATGATTAGTTTGTGGTCGGATCTAACCAGGGAGGAGCTGACTATTAGTGTAGAGTAATGGTCGCCCATGTTAGTAATGACCAGGTCAGGGATGTTGCTACCTCTAGTGGGGGTAAGAACGAGCTGGTCCAGGTTATAGGAATTAATGAACTCCAGGAAATGTTGGGCAAGTGTATTGGTACATGAGCAGTTTAAACACCAGTGGCCAGCATAGAGTACACTATGCACTATTGTATAATATTATAACATAAATACTTTATTCAGACCAGTCTCAGCTAACCAGCCTTCTTCAGTGAAAAAGCATTTTACAAATATTACATTTCAATATATACACTCCCACAACCAATAACAAATGTGGTCCAACCCAAATACTACAAATAAATTAAATATTGAGACAACATTGTAAATAAAAAAATAATATAAATGATAGATATAAATGTAAAAAAAATCACAAAAATTACACAAAATACCAAAAAATATTTATATACAAAGGTTTATAAACATACTGTATATAAATGTAATATATAATGAATATATAAGAAGATCAGTGGTCTGTGGTATACATCATAAGTGGTCATTAAGTCCAGGAGAAATTAATGCTCCTAAATTAATAATCCAATATTTCTTTTTATGATTTAGAATGGTATGCCAACCTTGCTGATTACTCCTATCACCAATGATTCTGTCTATTACCATAAATCTAAATTTGGCACTAGGATATTTGATAGTATGTCTGTATAGGGCATTCGTCTCCCTTTTGTAACGGACATCACTTCTATGTTCTGACATCCGTATTCTCAATGATCGGGATGTTTGGCCCACATAAAAGGCAGAACATTTACATGTGGCCAGATATATAATCCAGCTACTAGCACAATTACCAAACACCTTAGGATCATACACCCGGCTTGTATTAGCACTGGTAAATTGTTTGAGTTTACTCACAAATTCACATGACCCACAATGTCCACATGGAAACATCCCCAATAACTGATCCCCCAACATTGTCAGTTGTTTGTACACCGCTCCTCCACTCTCTTTGTGCTTAAAGTGTGAAAAATGCACACCTAAAGTCCTCCCACGTCTGTAAGAAAATTGACATCTGGGGCCCAGGCATCATCTAAGCTGGTCATTGGCCATAAGAATGTTCCAATGTGTATCTATTACATTTCTGATGACGTTATTATTACGTCCATAAGTAGTCACAAATCTAAGATTTTCACCCATTTGTGTTGGCTTATGCTGTTTGTATTCTAAAAATGTGTCTCTATCCTGAGCACAACTCCAATTACTGGCAAGTACAATATCCGACTCCCTATATCCCCTATCCAAAAACCTGTTACATAAATCCTGTCTGGCATGTTCAAATTCCCGTGTGGAAGAACTAATTCTTTTGATGCACATAAATTGTGATTTTGGAATATTGCAGATGGTGTGGTGGTGATGCATACTAGATGCATGAAGCAGGCTATTATATTGTGGATACTTACGAAATGCCTTCGTACTAAGGGTATGATCCTCATTCCGATACACAGTCACTTCTAAAAAGTTGATACTATCATGATGTGATGTAAGAGTAAATTCAATACCCCACAAATTATCATTTAGAGACTCCAAAAATTCCTGCAGATATATCACATCTTCCTGCCACACCATCCAACAATTGTCCAAATATCTGCGCCAAATGTCTATTTCTACCTAGTAAATATTATGAAGTGGATCATAAATCATACATTCCTCAAAGAAAGCAATAAACAGATCCGCATATATGGGGGCAAATGATGCCCTCATAGCTGTACCCTGCAATTGCCAATAACATTCACCCTAGAAGTAAAATACGTTTTTGTTTAAAACATGCTCAGTCAAATATACCAGTAAGGTATTAAAGCCAGGTGAATATAAAGCAGCATGCTCCAACCAAAATTGTAATGCTTGTAGACCAGCCCAATTGGGGATACTAGTATATAGGGCCTTTACGTCCAGGGTGAACATCAGCCATCCAGGCTCCAATTGTGTATCCAGTATGATTTTAAGAAATTGCATAGTATCCTGGATCCTTGCTCTGACTGAGGCCAATAAATAAATACTTGGTCAAAAATACTGACAAAGGTTCAGTCAGAGATCCAATGCCAGAAACAATTGGTCTGCCTGGAGGCTGAGTTAATGACTTATGGATTTTGGGTAGTAAATATAAAATTTGTTTCTGTGGATCTGCTACGGTAAGATGACTCTTAGTAGTAACATTAATAATACCTTCGTCAACTGCCTGGCTTAAGAACAAATCAATCTCCTTTTTAAAGATGGGGTTGGATCTATGGACATTGACATATAACTTCTAGAGTTAGAAAGTTGTCCCTTGACCTCATTTAGATAATAATCCATATTCATAACAACCACAGCCCCATCTTTATCTGCTGGTAAGATGACAATGTCATGATTATTTTTGAGTTGCTCCAAGGCAGCTGCTTCCTCAGGGGAAATATTATGACCCAAAATAGATGATTCCCTATTCGGAAAATGAAGATCCCTCAGTACTGCTTGTAAAAAAATTGAAACATGTTTATTCATTGGTGATTGGAAGTCGGATTTGTGAAACCTAAATTCATCAGATTTTTGAGTATTGTTATCTGCAAAAAATAATCTGAGATTAAGTCTGCAACAAAATTGGCAAACATTAGTAACTATACTGTATTCATCCACAAAGAATCCAGGTACAAAGCCAAGACCTTTATTCACTAAAAGGGTTTGCTCATCAGTTAGTAATGCATCAAATAAATTTAACACATTCTGGTCAATGTTCCTAGTTACTTCAAGATGGTCTGCAATAGGCCCTCCACTGAACTGATGCCTGCCCCCATGTTTATGCTTGCGGCCCCCACACCACTTACTACTCCATCTAAAGGGTGCTGTACATTGGACCTCTTATGAATGGGTGACTCCCTAGTACTGACACTGTCATTATCGGTAAAGGAAGATTCCTCCCCTGATGTACTAGTGTATGGGTTCTCTATTTTCCTTAAAACAGATCTAGGTCTTTTTCTTGTGGTATTCATACTGGCAGCTCTATTGGTCTCTGAAAACCTGACTGTTCTCAATACTTCAAAAGGTCTACCCCATTGGTAGTCAGTTACATATCTGTTAAATGTCTTAATCTTTCTTTCCCGTATTTGCTTTTCATAGATTGCCAGCTCCCTAGATAGATTATTTAGGGAAGTGGCATACTCTGGTATCGCCTCATATTTCTTACATTCTTCACAAAATGTTTTCACCTCTAACACATTGATATCAACCATCCTTTGATAATATGAAGTCAAAATATGAACAAACATCATTGAGGCCTGTTGCAAAACTAAATTCCATTTCCTGGTTAGTGTGTCCTCCGACCTACCAACCAGGGGTAGGATCCGAATTCTAAGGCCTCTAGGTACTATTTCTCTGTTCAAATATGCTCTGAATAGCCTAAGATGCCATATATTGGCCCTTAGATTTTTCAAACCCTTTCCCAATTTATTGAAAGCAATGTTACATCCATCCATAGGATAAATTTTGGAACTATTCTGGTTACTGCCTAATCTGGTATCAATGCTGCCAAATACTCTGATATCATCCCTATCGGCACATAACCCATCTAGAATGCTTTCCAGATCCATACTGATAATCAATAATTATAATACTAATCCTATTGTTTAAGACACAAGGAGGCTGACTCAATTATTTATAGCAAAAAAGGGTGCTGGATATCCAAGAAAAGATTCCAATATAAATATTGGAAAAAAAATTATACTATATTCTAAAGGTACACTAGAGACAGAACTAAATCACCATGGGTATCAGAAGATCATATAGTCCAAAATCTACAAATATAAGTACCAACAGAACTGTCATAAGTATACCACTATTCAGAGAAAACTATAGGGCACCATGAAAAATGGGTCCAAAAAAGCCTCTAACAGACCATACAAGTGGGTCAATAAACTAACCAAAAAAAAAAAAACTTTTAATTTCTAGCTAAACTGTGAGTATATAGTTCAATATCACTTCTGAAATATGTTCATCCAAAGCCAAAATATTAAACGGTTTATCATATAAATAATGAATGTTCCATCCACCATTGTCATTCCTATTCACTATAGATAGTATGCCAACCACCTTATGATATTCTAATGAAAACAAAAGCCATAATAAAGGTATAAGTAAGCATACGTTTCAAGAAATGTGAAAATGCAGCATGAATATAATACAAACAAGATACACAAATAGCACCAAATGCATTGGTAAATAATACATATGAATAAAGACAACACTGTCAGACCATATAAAAATAGAACATTGTGACCTATGATAATGATTGTAACAACACTTAAACACTTCTATGTTAAATGCAGTACAATTGTAGTATTATTAATACAATAATATTGTCATAGGAGTCATACACCATATCATATATAGTGTTGTTCCATATGAGAAAAACTAATATCACCCTTATGTTTATCGAGCAAAATTTATTCGCATTAATGCCTTAATAGCACATTGCGACAACCATTTGAAGCCCAATATATGTATGGTATAGGCCCATTAAAAGTTCAATGGTCTGAAAATTCCAACTTCCAATTTGATACAAATATCTTTTATACTTTGTCTGGATAAGTTTAATATCATATCCCAAAACGGACTTAGAGAGTAACTATCCAATTATACATAGCATTCCACATGTATTTGAACCATGCACACCTTATAGTATATAAATTGAGAAAACCCTCAACAAATACATATATTATGGTGTCAATATCTCCTCTGCTTCATTAAAGACGAACATATCAGAATATAAAAATATGAAAAATGCCTGTTTGAGAAAAATTTAAACATCCAAAAAATGATATTACATAAAATCCGCAAATAACATGTTTATAATGTTCAAAATGTCCCAAAATACAACAGCTTGCCTTTCGTTCGAATATGCCCTAGAAATATGGCAAACAGTATCAATATTGCCTGATGTCAGTCAGAAATTGTACCATAACTTGTAATGAAAAAGTCACAGTAACGTTGAGTTTCCTAACTAAGCCCAACGGACAACACTAGGCCTTTGCGCAACCAATTTTGATGTTTCTCAAATTCCGACCTTTAGTCTGAGTCACAACCACGATAGGTATATATAATATAATCCACATATATCGAATAACATAAAAGTTGTCCAGATGTTGTAATACCCCAAATATTATGATAACCTTTCATTCGAAATGAAACCTACATGACAAACAGTACCTTGAAACCAGCTGGCATCATACTTGATCTTCCCGAAAAAAGAAAGGGCATTCAGTTCTAATGAAAATGTAGCATCAGGCCTCCTGTAAACTCCGTCTTTAGCAATAATTATTTCTTTTCTATTCCTAAGGAGATCCTAATTCGACATCCAGCCACCAAAATATAAGTAAAAAAGAAACCACAGATCAAAAATCCGATGAACAAGTAAGTATTCCAGGTTGAAACACTGAAGGGGAAAATTCTTCCTTCATGGCCTGACAGTGCCTGTACCCGAAGCCAACAGCAGAGCAAACCCAAACTGAAAAAACCCGATGCTCTGCACGTATTGAAAATGCACGGCCAAATCATACACAGTAAAAGCACCAGTGGCCAGCATAGAGTACACCAAGCACTATTGTATAATATTATAACATAAATTCTTTATTCAGACCGGTTTCGGCTAACCAGCCTTCTTCAGTGAAAAAGCATTTTACAAATATTACATTACATTTCAATATATACACTCCCACAACCAATAACAAATGTGGTCCAACCCAAATACTACAAATAAATAAAATATTAATGAGACAACATTGTAAATCAAAAAAATAATATCAATTAGCGATATAAATGTAAAAATCATAAAAATTACACAAAATACCAAAAAATATTTATATACAAAAGTTTATAAACATACTGTATATACATGTAATATATAATGAATATATAAGAAGATCAGTGATCTGTGGTATATATCATAAATGGTCATTAAGTCCAGAAGAAAATAATGCTCCTAAATTAATAATCCAATACTTCCCTTTATGATTTAGAATAGTGTGCCAACCTTGCTGATTACTCCTATCACCAATGATTCTGTCTATTACCATGAATCTAAATTCGGCACTAGGATATTTGATGGTATGTCTATATAGGGCATTCGTCTCCCTTTTGTTACGGACATCACTTCTATGTTCTGACATCCATATTCTCAATGATCGGGATGTTTGGCCCACATAAAAGGCAGAAAATTTACATGTGGCCAGATATATAATCCAGCTACTAGCACAATTACCAAACACCTTAAGATCATACACCCTGCTGGTGTTAGCACTGGTAAATTGTTTGAGTTTACTCACAAACTGACATGACCCACAATATCCACATGGAAACATCCCCAATAACTGATCCCCCAACATTGTCAGTTGTTTGTACACTGGTCCTCCACTCTCTTGGTGTTTAAAGTGTGAAAAATGCGCACCTAAAGTCCTCCCACGTCTGTAAGTAAATTGACATCTGGGGCCCAGGCATCCTCTAAGTTGGTCATTGGCCATATGAATGTTCCAATGTGTATCTATTACATTTCTGATGATGTTATTATTACATCCATAAGTAGTCACAAATCTAAGATTTTCACCTGTAGGGGTGGCTTATGCTGTTTGTATTCCAACAATGTGTCTCTATCCTGAGCACAACTTCAATTACTGGCAAGTACAGTATCCAAAACCCTATATCCCCTATCCAAAAACCTGTTACATAAATCCTGTCTGGCATGTTCAAATTCCCATGTGGAAGAACTAATTCTTTTGATGCACATAAATTGTGATTTTTGGAATATTGCGGATGGTGTGGCTGGGATGCATACTCGATGCATGAAGCAGGCTATTATATTGTGGATACTTACGAAACGCTTTTGTACTAAGGGTATGATCCTCATTCTGATACACAGTCACATCTAAAAAGTTGATACTATCATGATGTGATGTAAGAGTAAATTCAATACCCCACAAATTATCATTTAGATACTCCAAAAATTCCTGCAGATATATCACATCTGCCCGCCACACCATCCAACAACCGTCCAAATATCTGCGCCAAATGTCTATTTCTACCTGGTAAATATTATGAAGTGGATCATAAATCATACATTCCTCAAAGTAAGCCATAAACAGATCCGGATATATGGGGGCAAATGATGCCCTCATAGCTGTACCCTGCAATTGCCAATAACATTCATATGATTAGTTTGTGGTCAGATCTAACCAGGGATAAGCTGACTATTAGTGTAGAGCAACAATCGCCCAGGTTAGTAATGACCAGGTCAGGGATGTTGCTACCTCTAGTGGGGGTAAGAATGAGCTGGTCCAGGGCATAGGAATTAATGAACTCCAGGAAACGTTGGGCAAGTGTATTGGTACATGAGCAGTTTACCCAGTTAATGGAGGGGTACTTGAAGTCGCCTAGTAAGAGAGTGTTAGGTTGGACCCTAATATTCTCCAGGGTGCTTAGGAACATGGAGTGCAAGTCTTGGGACATGGTTGGGGACCTATAGCAGGCTACAACCTGAATTGCTGTCTTACCCAATGTTAGCTGCACCTGAAGTATCTCTAATGTGTTATGTTGGGCAACCAGTCTGGAGGTGTTTGCATCCTTTATGAATATGGAAACACCACCACTTTTGGAGCTTTGGTCTTAGTTCTGGGGCTGAAAGGTGTAGAATGAGTTATAGCCTGGTAGTGCAGGGGTGCTATCTGCTGCCTTGAACCAGATCTCTGTTACAGCACAAATGTCGATGTTCTCCATTTTAAGGAGTGCCTCGAGTGAATGCATTTTGAGATTTAGACTTCTAGCGTTGAGCAACATGATCCTCAGATTGCATTTGTTTGTAGCTGTTATGGTGGTAATTTGGTCTTTGGAACACCACCTAAAAAAGGCACTATAGGGGTGGCAAGAGCTTTGGCCAGTATCCGGAAGCCCCAGGGTGACAGAAGCAGGCCATCTCTGGCAAAGCATCGAGGACTGCCAATCATGTCATCCCAGGCAGACAGATACTGGATCCCCTTAGAATGACACCAGAAACTTAGCCAATTGTTGAAATCAATCATTTTCTGCTTGTACTGTGGTATCTTTCTGGGTGATGGTATGATGCTGCTGAGGGCTAGGGTCACACCCACGTGGGCTACATAATCCGAGAGCTTTTCCATGTCTCTTTTCATGTAGTCCAGGGAGGTACATCTCAGGTCATTCACACCCACATGTACAATGACAGAGTCATATTTGTATCTGTTGTTAAGCGACCTGAGTGCATGCATTATGTGTTAGATCCTGGCACCTGACAGGTAGCTAACTGTTACTTTCTCCTTATTCAACCTAGTGAGTGGGACATCAGTGTGCCTCACTATTGAGTCACCTATGACTAGTTTCTTGGGCATGCTGTCTTGCCTTAGGGGCTTTGGTTGAGTGGCACACTGTTTAGGAGAGTTATGTGTCTCATGATTAGTGTTGTGTTGTGGTGGTCGAGTGCGTTTCTGCCTTGGAGGGCTGTGTTGCTTGGGTAGATTTTTATTGGGAGCCTCTGCAAAGGTGGGTTTGTGGTTTGTGTTTTTATGTGAAGGCAGTGCTGGTGTGTGTGTTCCGGAGGGCTATGTATTCCATGCGGTGTGGTGCAAGAGTTGACCTGTGGTGTGGTCCAAGTGTTGATTTGTTCATAACTAGCAGTGACTGAATAGTGTGAGTGTGTATGTCAGTATACTGTTATGCATTACTTATATTCCCCACAGTTTTAATGTGTACAATTACAGTGGGAGAGAGCTTATCCATTATTTTTAGCTCAAACAATTGCTTTGCACTACAATGATGATGCTATGCCTTAAAATATGTTCTGCCTTACACATGTGGTGAGATGTCACCTGTGGCGACTCCTCTTAGTACACAGTTCTGTAGACAATGAACTTATATAGGCAGCTGTTCAACTCCAGCAAAGGGCAACATAATGAGAGTGCAATGACATGACACATGTAGCATTGTATTAATTTATTTTTATCTAGTTACATTTTTAACAAAGCTCTTTCAGCACATTGGGGATTTCATGCCAGTGAAATTGTCATTCTATGATGCTTGTGATAAGCATTCTGTTGTTACACATGTAGTTAATAGTGACTTGTATATTATGTGTACCCAGATAGGCAGTGGTTCAAATCTGGGAATGTAAATGTGCAAAACAATATGGATGGACAAGACTGACTTAGCCAACCAACAGTGATACTGGTAAAATACACTTGTGTGAACAGTAACATTGTTATATCCTTTTCATCCGACAGAATAATTTGAATTAGATAAATGAGTATCAAAAGCCTTTCTTACTTCACACCTTGAAGTGAGTTATTTGTGACACCTGCCTTTACTATTTCCTGTGGCAGACACAGTTACTACACAGCTCTGTAGAGTGTAGAGCATGATGGTCAGGGTTTGAATCTCAAATGAAGGAAACCTGTGCCAGGCTACGAGAACTAGGAAAAATGCCATGATACTAGTAGATAAAACGAAACAAAATGTATTCATTTTGTCTACTGGTATCATGTTATTTTCCCTGGTTCTCATAGCCTGACACAGGTTTCCTTCATTTGTGGTTTTGGTGTTTTCCTGTGGCTGGTTCATTTTGTTTTGGTTTTGGTAGGGGTCTGAATCTGGTAAGGTCTGTCTGTTTGCCTATCAGTTATGACAAAGAGGAGTGGGTAAACCAAAAACTGGAGCTATGGCTCAGGCAGAGGCTACATTTTTAGGTTTCAAACTCCATGTTAGGGAAGCCATACACATTCTCTCTCTCTCTCTCTCTCTCTCTCTCTCTCTCTCAGTGGGTAGTTGATGTTATTGTAGCCTTTGCTCTACTTTCTTATGAGAATTTCCAGTATAATCATGTATTAGATGTGCACTGTTTAGTACAAGGGCCATTAAGTAATTAATGTTTTGAGATAGTTCTTCTCATTTGTTCTTTTTGTCAGAAAGAAATAAACCCCCCAGAAGGTTGGCTTTAACAGTTTCTGCATAATGCACTTATTGACCAATGAGCAGAGGATGATAATATTTGTCACACACCAGTGTACAGCTAGTGTATGTGAAATAGTAATTGTCAGCAGGTCACGTATTAATACATGTTAATGATTCACCTGGGTGTGATGTATGTTACTATAGTGTCATACACGTATTACTAATGTGTTTAACAAGGCTGACCTCTGGAATAAATATCAGTTACAACATCACGGTATACTGCATTCACATGAGTACTTTGATAAACTTATTTATGTCAACATATATAATGCGGCACTTGCACCAGGACCGGTACACATCATATCACTGATTACAGTGAATCATACTCAGATAATTGTATCCTGATATTAATTACATTTCTCCATAGCTGATGTATTAACACTATAATGCTGGCATGTAATTTGGTATTGCCTCGGTCTTGTCTGGGTTACCTATCCATTTGTATTATACTCATAATAGACACTATGCATAGTAATATACAAAATGACAATTATAAATTTATAAATACACAACCCACTTGGCAGCCGACTAGCTACAAATGAGTTGTGTCTTGATTTATGTGCATGTTCACATGTCACATAACAATAAGCATAATTTTGCATATATGTATGTCGCCTCTGCTATAGTTAGACATCTGTTAGTATGTAGATCAGGTCATTATTCTGTTTATATCCTGGTCAATGTGACAGTTCTGTGTATATGTCATGTCCTTCTGTATTTCGCTACATACATACATACACAGCATGCATGAACAGTCATTAACTTCTACCATTCATAATATGCCGTTTGCTGCAACAAATACTTTTTTCATCGATTAATACTATTATCGGAATGATTGCACAGATGTCCATGATTATTCTCAATATTTTTGCATTGTGTGTGCACTGCCATAACAACATCAATATTGTTTCCTTCATACACATAAGGCATTGACATCCTTATAATTCTTAACCTCTATGTATATTCTAACACAAGTCATGTGGATATAATTTATTACATTTGAGCATTCCCACAGTACACACTCCAATGGAAGAGTAGTTCTATATACCTGCAACATGAGTCTAGCTAAGCATTCTCAATATAATCATGTGAGTAACACAATTTACTGAGCATGCAATAGGAAATGTATAATGAAAAATGCATAATAAGATTTTATAACTGTATAAACAATTGTATTATTTACATTATAATTTACATTAATATACAACACATTGTCAACATTATTTTAACTTTACAATAGCCTTTCTATGGTTACAAGTTTTAACAAATGGCAAGTATTGTCCCTTTCTGAAGTACATAGCCTAACAGCTGAGTTCATTTATTGTTTTATGTGATACATGGGGAGTATAACATATTATTGTTTACAACATAAAACTTTCTGGATTCACATTTGGTGTGCAATAACTGCAGTATTTGCAATATCCCCTAATGTATCTACTTCCCTTTTAACTGTTATCTCAACTCAGAACTTTAAATAAATTTTGCATGTATCACATTTCAACCCCTTTGTTACGTTGTAGCTGTGTCCCTCTCACATCCATTGTCAGCATTTCCTTTATATTATGTACGTGTCCCTAAGTGAACAAGATTACAAATACAGATAAAAACATATTCAATTACTGTTGTTTGTACACTAATTGACTTATATATAACTACACTTTTCTCATTAAGCTTCCCCTGCTTCTTAATTATGTCATTTAAGTTGCCCTTGCCTTGTATTGTGCTATCTACATGTGCTCACTTACTGGGGTTGTGTGTATATACAACCTGTTGTTTAGATTGTGTGTTCAAACCTGCATGTGCCTGTTTGTGGCTGCTAGCAGGTGTTCTGGTCACAAACTGGTACCGCTGAATGTGTGGGCCTGCTTAGCAGCTTGTATAATCAATGAGTACAGCTGCTCATCATGCTGACACGAATGCAGAGCGTGTACGTAATATGATATGTATGTGCATGTTAATGAAGCCCTGGAATAGTTATTTCTTTGCCTACATGCATTCTAGAGATTGAAGGAGTAGAATTTCTTAGACATTATCTTGAAAGCTACACTTGCTGTCTAACATTGATATTAATACATTATTTACTTTAATGCAGATGGTGAGGGACAATATTTTTTTATACTTAATAAAAAATATTACCAACAAGTTAGAGAAGTTTCTATGGGTGCCACATTGGCCCCATATTTTTCCAATTTGGTCCAGGACTTGTGGGAAAAGACTATTTTGCCTAGGTAGATAAGTTTTGATAAAGTTAGTTTCGATAAGCGAATTGCTGACAACTTATTTTTTGTTTAGTAAAGTAACATTCTGATTGTGAGCAGTTAAGTGAAAGTTTAAACCAAATTATTGATTTTGTATAATATTTACAGTAGATATGAAAGGCATTTTTTTTATATTGCAGTCTAAATGGATATTCAAAATTACTGCTTTGAAAGTAATATATCTATCTGATTGTTTTAGAAGAAACCAATAAAAAAATAACTCATCCAAAATCAATATTACATGGTGAGGAGAATGCATCAAAGTAACTGATGGTATTCATGAAGAATGTTATATGAGAAGAATTTTATTACACTCCTATAAACATGCTCAAAGGAGAAAAATTACTGGAACCAAACTGAAGAGAGAGAGCCTCAAACGTTAAACATATGTATTTTAATAATTCAAAGAAATACAAATGAATGAAAGAATTAAGTGCTTTCATTTGCAAACATAACCAGACTTCTTCAAAATCAACTATACACATTCATAGCAACCATTTAAATACCCCACTCGTAATGATTACATGTGCATTCCCCTCCAATAAAAGCTAAAATGCAATTAAAATGTAATTGGAATGCAATTAAAACCTTAACAGGTGTGAAAATCAGGAACCAAGCAATACCAAATGCAGTTTAAACATAGTAAGACATAAGCATAAGAACACTGGCAATAGATACGTGTTCATTAAGACCAGGTAAAACAGTAGCATTCAACTTTAGTTGACAGTGTAATTCCCTTTTTTCAATATAATCTTCCCAAGGCCCTCCCTTTGGATTCCTGAGGATTTGTTCCAAAACAAAAAATGATGGCCAGGGTGGTTTGAAATAGGCTTATACAAAGTGTTCTTAACATTTTGTTTTCTGATGTCTAAAACATGCTCATAAATACGGTCTTTCAACTTTTTTGGGTCTTCCCCACAAAAAAAAAAAAAAAAAGCATCGCAATTTTGGCATACAGTAAGGTAAACAATATCTGTAGGGTTGCAATTACAGTGAAAACAGGGTTTAATAATTTTATGATCAACCTTGACTGAACCACCCACCAGGATGTATCTACATTGGGGGCAGAGGCCACATTTAGCCATACCATGTTTTTTATTGCTAGTGTGACTACCAATCTGGGTCTCTACTTTCATCATATTCTTAAGGGATCTCCCCTTACAATATACCACTAAAGGTTTTGCCCCTACTTTTTCAACTACACCATTAAAGAAAGAAAACACACACAGTACGTTCTCCCCAGGACTTCTCTAATGTGCCTGGACTCTAAGGTGTATTCAGTAATAAAAGATAAATTGTGGTCCTTCACCCCCTTGGGAAGATCATCAAACAGCTCTTGAACATTGTTAAAAGAAGACCTTAACAGATGTAAAATCTTCCCATCTTTTCTTTTAAGTATACCTCTCAGCTGTACAGATTTTTTTGCAGAATGTCCAGATTTTTGTCTCCTATTTTTGGTCTGTTGTTCATAAAATGATGGTTTTCTGGTAAATTAGTGGCATATAATTAAAGACTGAAGTTAGAAAATAATGACAGACATTTCAGTTTCAGACTTAATAACCTTCAGAAAATGCATGCTAATGCAAAACCTGGTATTCTATCAACTTTCTAAGTTTATAAGAGCGATATTTAAAAATTGTCCCTATTTTTGGGCCTTTGTCCCACTTTTATTTATGTCTTTGTCCACATTTCTTGCTCTAAGAGGTTAAGAGGTATGCTTTTAAGTGCAACACTAAAGCTAATATCCCTGACCAGATTGGAAGGATACTACCTTGCCACGAATATATCCGCTAATTTCAAACATTCTTATTGAAATCTTATTGAAATAGTCTGTATTCCGATATCATTCTAGCCAATCTAATGTATTGCCCTTTAATAATCTCTCTTTTTTAATGCTCTGGCTAATTACTGGTGTAAAGTAATAAGCTGTTAGAGTAAGTAGGTTTTCTATATAGCGTACTCACAATACAACTGTTGCTGACATCTTTGGTAATGTTAACATCCAAGTAATTAATAGCCAAGTTGTTATAAACAAAAGTACATTTCAAAAAAGGGGGTAGTAGAATTTAAATAATCAATAAAGAGCTCAATACCATTGCTGGGAACTCCTCAAACAATAAAAATGTCATCCAAATAACGTATATACAACTTAATGGGGAGAGACCTAGAGTTGTTAAATACAAATTGCTTCTCCCATTGTATAAGAACTATGTTAGCAAAAGCAGGGGCACAAGATGCCCCCATAGTGAGTCCTTTAGTCTTTTGGAAATATTGCCCATCTAAATAGACAAAATTGTTCTTATAGATTAAGTATGTTAACGTCATTGTTTTCCAAGGACGTGAATTCCATTAAAAAATTTTGAACCCACTCCAGCTCTGTGGAATGTGGTATAACATTGAATAATACAACAACATCAGTTGTAAGAAAAATGAAGTCTTTCAAATATCCTAACTGCTTGAGTTTGAGCAAGAAATCCCAGGAGTCTCAACACAAGAGGAAAAAGGCTCCAGCCACTTTTTAAGTTTATAGTCAATATACTTGGCAAGAGGATGGGTTTTAGAATACCGTGCACTAACAATAGTTCTCATTGGTTGGTCAGTAGTGCTTTTGTGAATCTTAGGACTACCAAACAAAGTGGGCAGTACTGGGTATTTCACTTCAGGAAAGTGAAAGAGTTCAAAGGTAAGTTGTCCCTATTAAACAAGTTCTTCAAATAATAGTCAATTTTCTTGTAAGCACTATGGATACAATTTAAAGAAACCTCCTCATAAAAAATGCTTTGCAAAACATACTCATTCATCCTATTTAAATAATAATGCATTTTCATGATAACAACATCCCTCTATCGGGTTTCATTACCCTTAGGTCTTTGTCATGTGCTAATTCAGTCAGCAATGAATACTTAGTCTGGGTAAATTATAATGTGACCTGTTCTTGTGACTGCCATGCCA
Source organism: Protopterus annectens (assembly GCF_019279795.1). Taxonomy (NCBI): domain Eukaryota; kingdom Metazoa; phylum Chordata; order Ceratodontiformes; family Protopteridae; genus Protopterus; species Protopterus annectens. The sequence continues at coordinate 979,140,382 of NC_056725.1, read as the reverse complement.
GAAATGTTTCAGATCATTCTCACAAAGTTTTTCAAATAACAGAACAGGCAAAGAAAGGGGGAGTTAAAGTACTGCTTTGGTGCAGAATCTCAGAACAATACTATCATTAAACAAAATCTTGAAATTCAGTTTCTTTAAAAAAATCTTTAAGTCAATAAATACCTTATCGATTTGCAAATGACAGGAGGGAACAACATCATATCCTTTGCTAAACAAATCAGTGTGGGCAGAGTTGAAATGTTGGTTGGAGAAATGAAATGGTTTACAATTACATGAAAGGTTCTGCATGATCTGGGGACCATAACCAAAACAAACTTCATCGTTGTCAGCTGAGCAGCCCATCAATACCTCCTCCATGACCATCTGTTGTTGATGGGTCCAGGTTCATCTTCCTGCCATATTGCAAGCTCCCTGAGTTCTGAGCATGTCTGGGGGGGGGGGGGGGGGGAGCGTTTCTGCTGCCTTACTCATCAATTTCATAACTCTCTGATCTCCTGACAGGGACTTGCTCAAAAGTGGCAGCCACCTCTTCAGTGTTAAGTCCTTGTTCACCAATGCATGATAATTATCTACAAGTTAAAATTGTTGGATTTAGCCACCAGAGGTTTGGAATATGCTCAGGTCTATATTAGAACATCAAAGTTTCAAAACTTCAAATGTTCTAATATCGAACCCTATTCAGCGAAAGCTGAAAATATCGAAGCAACAGAAAAAACAATTTATTCCTAGGGAAAGAATTCAGTTGTCCGTTTCTGTTGCTTTGGTATTTTCAGTGCTGTGGTGGAAAGTTACGGGTCAGGTTCAGTAATTGTGCGATTGAATGTGGGTTAGGGTGTGGGTTAGGTATGTGTGCGCTTGTGTGGATGTGAGGGTTAGGGCGGGTTAGGTGAGTTAGGATTAGGGCGCGGATTAGGTATGTGTGCGATTGTGTGGACGTGAGGGTTAGGGCGGGTTAGGTGAGTTAGGATTAGGGCGCGGGTTAGGTATGTGTGCGATTGTGTGGACGTGAGGGTTAGGGCGGGTTAGGTGAGTTAGGGTTAGGGCGCAGGTCAGGTAAGTGTGCGATTGTGTGGACGTGAGGGTTAGGGTGGGGTAGGTGAGTTAGGGTTAGGGCACGGGTAAGGTGAGTGTATGACAGTGATGGACCTTAGGGTTGGGGTTTGGGTTCAGGTAAGTGGATAGTTAGTGGTGTGTGTATAGTTTAGTGTAGGGTTAGGTGTAAGATTTTTGGTGTATGTGTGTATTGCTGTTTGTTTGGTGTGCTTGTGTTGTGTGTATGTATTTTGGAACAGCAAATTTTTTCCCCTAGGAAAAAATTCGCTGTTCTGTATGTCCGATGTTTTCAGCTTTCACTGAATAGGGTTCGACATTAGAACATTCAAAGTTTTGAAACTTCGATATTCTAATATAGATCCATATGCTCACCCTACAGAATATTCAGTTTTGTCCCTGTTCGTTTTCTTCTCCTTTTTCCTCTTAATGTCCCTGATCTCTGAGAACTGATTGAAATTGCTTATCTGAAAATAAAAAAACATGCAATTCATAATGTATTATGTGCATTAAGAGAAAATGTATGTTAATTTGTTTTATCAATTGATAGGGCACAGGAAGAAGGCAACATAAAGAAAGTGATATATAAACAAAGGTACATGGTGCATTTACTTCAAAAGAAAATGTGAAAAAAATTAATATTTGGTTTGAAGCCATCTTATAATGACAACCATGTATGCTATAATTTAATCTAAGAAAATAACAATTAATAGAATTCACTTTCAAAATGTAAAACGTTACAAGGTTCCATTCGTTGATCCATTAATGGATTATTTACATTTGATAGAAAAATGGGCAAAGATATATAATTAATTTCTCAGTTATTTTGAGGGGAAAAAACTAGTTATCCTGCCTTCATGAAAAGGAGAAATTATTGGGCCCAAGATCTGAAAGGGAGCAAAGGTGATCTTCCATGTACAGAGCTATAACCAGGCACATTATTAAAGCTGTTACTGCCATTGGACCAGAATACCTAAAACACAAAAAATAAACTGAGATAAGCAAGCTGCACCTTGCTTATGTAAAAGAAAAGATCCCATCTGCAGAAATGTTTTATTTTATTTTATTTGGGACCAGATTTGATAAATTGATAGTTGTGAAATGATAACAAAGAAGGATCATAATTTACAGTTGCACTTTGCAAGAAAGAGTCTTTCTGTGTATCTCAGTCATGCAGGCTGAAGGATAGCATGACTTTTTGGAGCTCTAGCTACTTAGTAAAACTATTTATTTACTTAGAACTGTAATTAAAGGTTCATAGGTTCATAGGCTGGTACTAGGCAAATGGCCCTAGGGCCTACACAAGCCTAGCCGTAACAATTCCCTGGCTATTTCTTCCCACAATATTTATTTCCCTGGACCCCTGTCTAGCAGGGCAACTGATGTGATCCCCAGGGTGAATTTCCTATCTCCCATCCAATTGTCAAGGTTCCTTTTGAAGAGGGCCAAAGAGGCACTCTGTTTGACATGTATGGGCAGTCTATTCCAGAGTCTGGGGAGTCTCTGGGACAGGAATCTATCCCTCCAGCATGTTTTGTTCATTGTGATGACAAGGTTTAGATCTCTGGAGCATGTGGCTCTGAGGGATTGGGATTTCTTTAAATGTAGCATGTCCAACAGCTCTGGGTTTGACATGCCCTTGTATGTTAAGCAGAGATTGCCTCTGAGTATAGCTGGAGTTTTTTTAGATGGTCAGCATAGGGCATCTGCTTTAGGCCTGTGATTCTTTTAGTGAGATATTTCTGTGGCCTTTCCAGCTGTTGCAGATGTCTTGAGAGGTACATACCAAATGGAGCATTGTATTCTATAATGGGTCTAATGAGGGATGAGTACAGTGGGACAATGGCCTCCTTTTTTCTGGATGAAAAGCCCTTAGTGATGAGGTGTGCCACACAGAAGGATTTCCTGACTGTTGTGGCGATCTGGTTATCGAAGGTGAGACCACTGTCCACCTGTGTCCCTAAGTCTGTCATCACACTTTTGGTGTTTAGTGTACTGCCACCTTTGTGGTAATTCATGGGTATTTCCAAAGGGAATAACTATACATTTCTTGGCATTGAGCTTGAGCCCATGGCTCTGGCACCAAGCATCTGTTTCTGTAAGGCCATTTTGTAGAATATCCACATCATTTGAGGTTTCAATAATGGCTCCCAGTTTGCAGTCATCTGTGAACTTTGTTAGCCAGAGTCCCTTAGTGTTGGGCTGTATTTCAGAGAAGTAGATGCCAAACAAGAGTGGTCCCAGGACTGAACCCTGAGGTACTCCACTTGTCACTTGTCTGGAGCTGGATTTGGAGTCAGCTACTTTTACAGTGTGGGTTCTGTCAGTAAGCCAGTTGGCAACCCATCAAGTGACGTAGGGATTAATGCCCAGCTTAGTAAGTTTATCTATAATTCCAGAGTGGGGGATGGTGTCAAAGGCCTTGGTGAGGCCCAGATAGGCTGTGTGGACCGCTTTACCCTTGTCCACAACTCTGGAGACTGATTCGAAGAAGTCAATCAGATTCAGGAGACAAGCTCGGCCCTTCACAAACCCAAACTGGGTGGGGTCCAGTGTTTGAAGGTGTTTAAAAGTTCCATGATAATATGTTCCATGGCCTTGCAGATTATGCTCAAAGCAGAAATCACCTTGGTATGGTCTTACTCAGTTGCAATTATCCCTACCTATTTGGTTGTTCCTTGCATCCACACCTTGCTTTGAAGTTACAAATCACCTGTGCATCCAAGCTCAACAGCCCCAAGCTCATGGTCTGGAAGATATTGGGCTAAATCTGGATAACCACATTTTATGCCAGATGTTTTACCTATGCTCACAGAAGCTAGAAGGCCTACCAATAAAAAGTATATATGTCTAAATTAATTAGTTTTCTCACTAGTATGAAAAGAAAATTAATTCCATCTCCTGCCCTCTCCCTGTAATTCCTCAGTTCCACCTAGACCTGTTTAAGAACAGTGTAATTGCTCGCATTAGTCATCTTTGTACGCATCTCACTGAATCTTCCTGTGTTTTATAACACTTGCAATAAACTATTTATAACATGTGCCATCTCCAGCCTCCTAGATAATCAATATCACCAGCCTGGGACATGGACTCGAAACAGACTCTGCTTTAATTGAACAAACAGTATACACAAATTAAACTATGTGTACTGGAAGGCTTTCTTCCTTACAGTAGTTACCTTAGACAGAAGTATCTCAAAGCTCCAGACTGTGATATGCAAGGAATCTTGCACCATTTACCACTCCTTAAGATGCAGAAAATCTCTGAATGCCCTTAAATTGTTTCATTCAGTTACCTCCTTCTATCCTAAGTCTGAGAATAAGGAAGAGATGAGTTTGCACACAATGACTGTGCAGAGATAATGAACTTATTATACCAACAGGATCAAGGAATTTAAACAGACTGACCACTTACTTGTTTTTTCATGCCATGTAAACTAGTAAATAATTTAACTAGTAAATAACCAAACACTATCCATGTGGCTAGTACATTTTATTAACTTTTGTTGTGATGAAAATGGCATGAACTTGACAGGGAAGACTATGACAAACTCCACTAGACCCACTCCTACCATTTTGTTTTCTGTAAAAATGTATTTGTGAGGCTAACAATTAGATTTCCATGCACACCTTTGGGAACCATTGCATGCTGAATTCCCAATTAAAAAATCATGACATGCTTTGCCTCCACAGTGCGTTAAGGGATGTTATATAGCCATCTAACTTTGTCTGCAATCAAGGCCTCACCTGCATGGTACTCTGCCATTAATCATATGAATGTCAATCAGCAATAATCCTTACGATGAATGACAGTATTCAGTACTGCAGAAGGGACTCCCACCATACTGCCATTGTATCAGTCCTCTTGCTTCTGTTGTAATAATGTGATGTAGACCACAATGGACTTGTAAATTCATAGTATCCTACAGGCAAAGGGACAACAAAAAGCTTCACAGTGACACCTCTTGGTACAAAGAGTATAACAGATAGGCCCAGGATGCAGATTACTATCACATAACCCATGCATGAATTTAGGTCAACAACAGTGGCAGGCTATGTGGTTTAGTTGGGTATGGTTTATTAACTCCTGAGGTGGGATTGATACTAACACCTAAATGTTTGCTGGGTGATATTTCTGATACTTTTAGGCTTTAATCTAGAAGTTTGCTTGTTAGTAACATTCTCACTCCTTGGTGCCTGTGATGCCTGTGCACTGGTCCAGTAATCAAGGAGCCTCAATCCTCACTACTAACACTAGTGAAGGGCATCCACATTGGGAAGGATAACAAATACACACACACAGTAAAGTACAACTTTCCTTTAGAGCAACCACACAGAGCTTACAGTCAGTCTAGGGCTGGTTTCTCCCTTTCTCTCCAGATTCCCAATAAGACTCCCCACTGGCACAGCTATAGTATACAGATCTCAGCCAAGTAGTCAAGCCAAAACCTCCAGTGCCCTCTCTGTCCAACAAGTGCTTTGTGTCCCTGCCCAGTTAGCTGACACACACACATACACACACACACACACACACACACACACACACACACACACACACACACACACATACACACTTGGAGATTTGGTCTATATACAAACACACAGACACTCTTTTGGAAGGCTGGCACATGTTCTCTAGCTATGCCCCCTCCTGCCAGGCTATATGGTAGTAATCACTGCCACCAACTACTCTTATTAGCTACTACAAAGGCCCTTACCAAAGGTGTCCAATTATTACTGGGCAATATTATTATCCAACTAGTAAGTGTGATGAACAGCAAGACTTATTTGGAGTGGTTTTGTACAGTATCATTATATACATGCAATGTACGCTACAGCTTAAATTATCTCTACACAAAACAGCCACAGTTGAAAGGTTTAAAATATTTAATAATAAATAATAAAAACACAAGACAAATCTTCTCAATTCAACACAGTGCTAGTCAAGAGTTCAGAAATCACAGGAAAATGCTTAAAATAAAACTGTAGAATAGTTTGACATAAATATAGAAAACAGCTAGTCTAAACTTATTCTTTTTCTATCTATTTCTTCAGAGAAACACTAAAGTCTAAGCTCCTACTAACATACAGACAGAGCAAAGCAAGTTTTGGTGAGTGGTCAGTTCTGAAGACAAATGCAAAACTCTCTTGACTCTCTCTCTCTCTCTCTGAGAAAGTCTTAAAAATAACACATCACTGCTGACTCATTTTAGATTACATCATTCTTCTCTGGTTCCCAGGCTAACAAAAACTCAAGAGTTTTAACATTTCTTTGATCTTGCACCTGACCAGGAAACTACAGCAACAAAATACATTATGTATGTAAAATCTAGCAATTAACTCTGGTCTCAAAACAATAGAAAGAATTCCTCAGTCCAGACATTATGTCTCCAAGCATTGAGATCAGTCATACAATGCTTGACTTATCAGCTTTCTTCCAGCAGAGTGCACTGTGGTTACATTTTTGAAGTTCAACATTTAACATAGTTTTCTTACATTTAAGAGGACAAGCCTGTGGATTATATTCATATTTACAAAGAAATAAAATTATTTACAAAATTCTGTCTAGTTAGGCTGCCAGCCTTCACATATCTTTACAGTGCCAACACCAAAAAAAAAAACAGATGACATGAGTTAAGATTGCTAGGATCTCCCCTGCTGGTGAACTTCCTGCAGGTGGTTAGGATGAGGGGGGTAACCTTGCACTTCTAGGGATATCTGACTTATTTGTAAATAGAATGAAGACAGATGTCTACCTACAGCTGCTCCTATTCATATTATGAATATACCGTAGCAAGGGTCCTTCTGCTTAAATATCCATGGTTGTGGTGAGTACCATTAAACAATTGTATGTCTTTTGGGATTGAGTCAAATAGTGCAGAAAATTTAACCTAGAAAATAAAGTTAACCTCTCTATGCACTGTCTGAGAACAATGTGACAGCCTGTATTACCTGAGAAATTGCTGACATCTACAAATAATATTCTCCGAGGATGGCAAACGGCTTTTTCCATTATAGAAAATTTCACATAAAAAGAAAACAAAATCTTAACTTCAGTAGGTACTACCTGCAAATACATTAGCAAGTTGAATAAACCAGGCATTATCATTACCCAGATAATGTAGTTGTGACTGTAACAAAATCATCTTCTTACTACAGAAAATTGCCAACAGAAAACAATTATACCCAAGCCCAGCATCACTTAGTACTGTCTGAGAAGACTGTGGCAGATGGCAATCCACAAAATATATAAAACTTCACACAGAAATAAATGAAATCCTAGTATTCCTAGGCACATTCTGAAAGTGTGTAAGACTCAACACATCAGATATGCTGCTATACATAGTTTTGTTTATGAGCAAGATTCCTGATGACATAGTGCAGCAAAGCTTTGAAAAGTATTGATTTGCTTACATAAGTCACATTTAAGTTATGGCAAACCAAACTAGTCAAACAGGCTTGAATCAAAGAATATTCTATCTATGAAAATTTTGTGACCTTAGAGTAAATATTATTTTAGGGATGCTGGAGCTATATTACTATAGAGGGTACATGGGGAATTTCACCTACATAGGAGTACTAGAAAAGGGCATCCTTCATATACGAAATTCTTTGATGAGGCCTTGTTTGACTAGTCAGGGTTGGCAGACACTGGTTTACTTGATAGCAATTCATGTATGTACCATAGCTGCTTTAAGTGCTTTAAGTATATCTACAGATCAATGTTGTAGCATTTACTTATAAAGTAAAGCACAGGTAGTCACATTCTGATATGCATTACTTCATATTTCTGTGAGATGTTTAGAAAAGAAGTGGAAATCAATCTGCCAAACTTTATACTGAGATTTTCCTAGTGGGGGTTTTGATTGGTACAGTGAGAAATTAGTGTCTGCATCATTGCTTCATCTACCAACATATCTTTAAACTGCCTATTTAACACTATGAAACTGCCAATCTGTAGATAGTTTAATGGTTGTTTCACCTAGTAAAGGAATATAGATAATGTTTGCAATCAGAGTGGGACCCCAGAGCCCTAATTACTGCATCAGATACTGCATATTGCTAGGATTTGTCTGACAAATCACTGATAAGCAGTACAGAATTAAATAGGGAATTTGCATATTGTCACTGTTATAATCATCGTCATCACTGCTGGGCATTATATGAAAGGAGCTGAAAGAGCTCAGGAAAAAAAATAGTGCAAATACTTCACCAGATGAAATATTTGCAGATAGTGATTCTAGTGCAAATACATCTGAGGATCTGTTTGAACTATCTGTTAACACTGATCCACATTATTTAGAAAAGATGTCACGGACAGCAATGAGGATTTTAAAGCTCACTGTTGTGTTTCACACTAACATCACTGTAACAGGCTTGGTATATATTCTGTCCTCTGAAATTAGTGCACACATGCTTTTAATGAGGCCTTTCGGATCAGATCAGAATAATGCAGATGCTCCTCTAATAACAGTATCAAAGTTAGACGTGCACAACAGTTTCAGGACATGGCAGCAAAAGAAGAATATGAAAGGCATATAGAAGAACTGCATTTGGTTAACAGTAGAAGAATAAAACTGTATATGGTCACTGTGTCACAAAATACAATATAGCATGTAATCAAGTGCAGATAAAATAGGGAATATTATGTTATGGGTTTTAGATGTTCTGGTCTTAGTGTTATGAAATTAGATGTTATAGGTTTTAGATGTTTCGAAGTAGACCCATATATATATATATATATATATATATATATATATATATATATATATATATATATACACACACACACACACACACACACACACACACACACACACACACACACACACACACACACACACACACACACAAATACACATATATACATATATATATATTTATTTTATTTATTATTTTATTTTATTTTACATTTGCTAACCAGGTAGTTTCCAGCTGGGCAAGTAGCCCATTTTCAGCGGATACTTAAGGAGAAAAGCTCCATAACAATAGTACAAAAAAGATAATTTTTACAAAGATTCACAAAGAATATGCAAAAAGTTTAACAATTGCCTACAATCCCAATTTACAAAAAGAGAATGTAAAACAGAAAAATTTACATTTCCTAAGCCTTACTACAGACAGTAATATGAAACTCATTTGATACATAACTAAAATAAACCATTGTGGTATTTTCATTTGGTAGACGTAAGACAAGGGGAATATAGCAGAAAATAAACTTTTGACTGATGGCATGAGAAATTGCCTGGAATATTACAGGAGCATAGACACTGATGAGTAAGGTATTCCTTTAGGAGTTGTTTGCAGGTATGACTATCTTTGTTTTCTTAAGATATCCTGGGTATTAGGTTCCATTGTTTGGCTACTTTGAAGGAGAAGAGAGTGTAACTGAAGTAATTATGGGACTTTGTAAACTTGAGTATAAGTTTATCGGATGATCTAAGGGTCCTGGGGTTGGTATTTAGTTGCACTTGGTTGAAAAGTTTAGGGCAGTTTTCAGGTTTGTGGATAATGGAGTGGGCAGTGGTGAGCTGATTGAGGGACAACTGATTGGATATATATATATATATATATATATATATATATATATATATATATATATATATATATATATGCACATACATACACATGAATATATGTAAATTCATCCAAGTAATATGACATCTTAGCACAACTTACAAACAAAAAAATCACTTCCAAAACATAAACACTAAAGCAATTATACTGTGCTCCAAACATAATCTTAGCATATGCAAACTAAAAACTTTGATTTTTATTTTTACAGTGGAAAGTCCTCCTGCATTCCTCATACTTTCTACAACACATCTATACCATCTCTGAGGTCACACAATTGCAAAGAAAAGGCATATGCCCTTCCGCAGTATAACATTGATCTTGCACTGGTATGGTGATCGGCTGTTCTGTTGTTCATCTGTGAAAAGCTGCAACTTTGATCCCAGCAGAAAATCCTGTAAACATAGTTTTAAATTAATATATATATATATATATATATATATATATATATATATATATATATATATATATATAAAACTTTAGATATATAACTATATGTATATACTTTTCTTAGACCTTTCAAAAGCCTTTGACACTGTGCCTCATTCACTTCTATTAACTAAATGAAGTAACCTTAACTTCTCTACTTTTACTGTTGCCTGATTTTCTATCTATCTCACTGATAGACTGCAATCAGTGAGATGGCTCTCTGCTCTCTCCCCTTCTCTCCCAGTTAAAACGGGTGTCCCCCAAGGCTCTATTCTTGGCCCATTACTATTCAATATCTTTACTAATCTGCTCTATACTTCTTGCCCCCAGTCATCCCTGGTACAATATGCAGATGACTCTACAGTCATCACCATCACTGACACCCTCTCTGAACTCATCTCTACCACTCAGACATCCTTTAACTCAGTTAAAACCTGGCTCTCTAATAACCTGCTTATTCTGAATCCCCCCCAAAAAAACAAAACTCCTACTCTTCTTACCTAAAAATGTTAACCACCTTAAACCTACTATCTCTATACTGTCTCTCAATAACACTCCTATCAAAGTTGAATCAAGCACAAAACTCTTAGGTGTCATTATAGATGATCAACTTAAGTTCAACTTACATGTTATTAACTGTCTCCAGAAGACTCCTCTAAAACTGGGCCTCCTATACAGAAATAAAAAGTTTCTCACTAACAAAGCAAAAGTAACCCTCTCTCATGCTTACCTCCAACCCAGTCTATTGTCTTCTTCTTCGTTCGGCTTTTCCTGGTTAGGGGTTGCCACAGCAGATCATCTGTCTGCTCATGATTGGCAGTGAAGTTTTTTACGGTGTCGAGTTGCCAGCCCAGTGCCCAACCTTCCACAGAAGGGACACACATTCACACCTAGGGCCAATTTAGAGTGTCCAGTCTATCTACTGCATGTCTTTGGGATGTGGGAGGAAACCAGAGCACCCAAACGAAACCCACGCAACCACAGGGAGGACATGCAGACTCCACACAGAAGGCACACCAGCCGAGAATTGAACCAGAGAACCTCTTGCTGTGAGGCGACAACGCTAACTGCTGCACCACCGTGGCTGTACGGCTCTCAAATCCTCACTAATCTCACCTCCTCTCTCCTTACTAAATTAGAATCAACCTACACCAAAGTAGCCAGATTTGCAGCACACCAAACATATAAATCCCATTACTGTCTCTCACTAAAACACTTAAATTGGTTACAATTACCTCACCAGCTTCTCCTCTCTCATCTCCAGATTATTCACTTCATTCTATACCATCCTTCCTACTGTCCCAGCTTATCTCCTCTTATCTCTCAGTATTTTCCCACTAGATCTCTACGTAGCTCAAACCAAGACCTTCTACAGATCTATAAAACCAAGACCAAAATGGGATGCGACCTCTGTAGCTACCATCCTATCATTTCTTGCAACAGGCTGCCATTAGAAATTAGGTCCCTCAGCAGCTACCAAGGAATACTTAAAAAGTCACTGGTCCTGCCAAAGTACTCACACCTCATAATTTTCCTTACTATCCCAAAGACAGTGCTCTACCTGCCACTATGTTTTTTGCTTCACTGACCTCTGCTTCTTGTTTACCTCTTAGCTCTTCCTAGCCTTCTTTACCTCTCTTGTACAGGCATCTTTACCATGAACAGAAACCTCCTTACACTACTATTAAATATATGCATCTCTCTCCTCTCTCCCTACTATTAAATATATGCATCTCTCTCCTCTCTCCTTCAGTCATGATGTACAGTAACCACAAATATACTATGATTCTTTTTCTTCCTGATCTATTGTGAAATTGTACTGACATTGTTGTACTGTTTTCTTATTTACATTTATCGTCCAAATAGTTTTTTTTTTTTAAATCATTTTGTTAATTGCTAGTGTTTAACCTTTATTGTAAAGTTTGTGGAGCTTTTCTCCCTGGGCCTCTGTTGAAAAAGGGCTAGCCAACTCAGTCGGAAAATCCCAGTCAACAAATGTAAAATAAATAAATAAATAAGTATATAACTATATATATATATATATATATATATATATATATATATATATATATGGATTCACTTTATAATCTCGAAATACTGAAATATCGAATTTCAGTATTTTGAGACTATAAAGCTGAACTTCTGAAATAGCGAAACCCCATAACCGTGAATCCAGAAATGTCGAATTTGTGTTTGTGGTGGTGTGCTACGTGACATGGGATGTACTATGTGCCTCATTTATGGTTTGGTATGTGGATATGGTTGGAGATTCAGGTAATTGAATATATTTTTAAGGGTTTTGGGTAGGGATTCGAGTGTATGTGAGTGTGTTCGGAAGTTATAGATGTGGGTTAGGGTAAGGGTATGAGTGTGTAAGTGTTGAAAGTAGTGGTGTTTGTACATTTGTGATCTGTATGTGCAAGGGGACTGCAGAGTGTATAGTGGTGAGTATACTGTCTTTTTCTGTTTTGTGCGACCTCGGAGTTAGTATATATAAGTAGCGGGGGGGTGCAGGGGGGGCTTGCTCCCTGCTTAGATGTAGCGTAGGTATATTTATTTGTATTGCTGTGTTTCTGTGTGTTTTGTTTGTTTGCTGTAATGTGGGGAGGACAGTGTATGTCTTGTGTGGTATATGGTGTGTTTACGTTCGCTGTTTTGACTTTCATGGATTTGGGGTTTTGGTGTTTGGTTTTTCGGTTTCATAGTCTCGAGATACTGAAATTCGATATTTCAGTATTTTGAGATTATAAAGTGAATCTATATATATATATATATATATATATATATATATATATATATATATATATATATATATATATATATATATATATATATATATATATATATATATATATATATATATATATATGTGTGTGTGTGTGTGTGTGTGTGTGCACACACACACACACACACACACACATATATATATATATATATATATATATATATATATATATATATATATATATATATATATATATATATAAAATTGTATATTGCTTTATCTAAGATAGCAATGGTCATAAAACACAGGAGGTAAAAAAGAATCATTCACTCAGCCTATCACACGTTACTACACATTCCTCACAAACACCCATACTCCATTCTTTCACCCCAGAATACACACACACACACACACACACACACACACACACACACACACACACACACACACACACACACACACACACACACACGAACACATGCACGCATGCACACGCATGCACACACGCGCGCACAGGCTCTTCAGCATCATTCACAAAAAATATAAATTCATCATAGCATACAGTCCAACATACAAAAAATTACTACTGCTAACTTTTTTTTTAGAGGGCATGTCTCCCTTCATCTGGTATAAGGGATTATACAGCATAACCCCACAGATACCTCTCAATTTTCCAGATTTTTGCAAAATGTCCACATTTTTGCCTCAAAATTTTGTTTTGTTCCTCATAAAATTTGTGGTTTTCTAGCAAATTATTGAAGACTGAAGTTACTAAATAATGATACGCACTTGAGTTTCAGACTTCATATCCTTTAGAAAATGCAGACTGATGCAAAACCTAGTATTCTAGCAACTTTGTAAGTTTATAAGAGCAGAACATTACTCTATTGTTTAGAATGTTGCATCTAATATTTTCATTCCTTCTAGTCTTGCCATCTGTCTGGGATGTTGCTTGTTAATATTTCAATTTAGTTTGGTTTGCCAGGTTATGACTGAAAATGGTCCCTGGACAAGTTCACCTGCCCAGTTCACCAAGATTAAATAAACAAATAAATAAATAATGCACAGCAGGGCTGCACACTCGGCAATACCTCTCCTACTCTAGGCCTTAGATTCTGTCTTCTGTCCCAGTCATTAGTATCATTTTAAGATCAGAGTTGGATGGGTGTCTCATTTCCTCACTGGCCCTCCAGGTACTCAAGCTGCACAGTGTATAAACCATCACAGTCCTGAGGGATGGTTATATCAGAGTGTTTATATATAGATAAATGGATATACATGCTGATATAAAAAGATATACTTAGACTAAATTGAGGCAGTACTACCACTGAAAATGGGATAAGCTGTTTTATGTGAGTAAACTGGTTTCTTCATATCTCTGAGGGAGTACAACTTCAAGGTTTGTATATATAGGATGGGGCAAGGCCTCAAAATGAGGTGCAGCTGGGGTAAAAGTCTACTGCAAACACAGTCACCACACTCACTGCCTGTTTATATTTCTAGTAGCTTATGCTGTTTTTCTAGTGTACCTGTAAACATTTAAAAATCAACAGATTCTCTGATTGTATGATTTTCTTGTAAATATTAAACTATTTTTTAATGTACATCTGTTATGAAATACCTTCTCACAAAAACATGCCATGTGTTCATACGGGCACACAGTAACAATTAAATATTCAAGCTATTTGCTAATTATTCTTCATTAACAAACTCTTTCAGAATGACTTAATTACTAATATAAAAGAAGTGTAAACTCTTTTTGAAGTGAAGGGCTTAGATGGCATTATCCTTTCTGAAGTCAAAAATACAAAGTTTACTATAGCATTCTTTTTGTTGTATAGACATGTATACTGTCACCCAGTCATCAGTCATTAAACTGCAGCAAGACTAAAGTGTGCAGGCCATGCCCAGGTTTAAAAGTTAAGTGCTAGAGTAAAGGTAATACCATTCCAGCAACTGATATGTCTACTGTCTTCTCAGTGGTTAGATCTGACAGAATGGTTATATTCACAGAATGGTGCATTCATATAAAAACTTCTGTTCTTTAATATTATTAAAAACATCTCTCTTTCTTACTGAAGTGAACTTTGTAAGTCAGGTCTATAGTATACGAAGGGAAGTAAAATCAATGCCTAATAAAAGTCAGTGCTATGAAATTTTATTTGTTTTGCTATGGGAAGTTCATTTGATATAAAGCCAGTAAAACCCAGCACACAGGTTAGAAACAGCAGGTACTTCAATCTTTCAGACTTTGGAAATCATAGAAATATGAGGATATTGGTAATTTCTAAGTGTGAACAACTCATAAACACTGTCTGTTTCTATGCATAAGGATGTCTCACCAAGTGATGTCCCTAAAGTCACAGACAGCATTAGATGATTTAAAGTTAACAGCCAGGCAGACCTATTTGAGCATGCATCTCAACATCTTATCACAAGAAATCTGGACAAATTCAAAAATAGAAGTGGGGCAAAGACCCCAAAATAGGGATAAAGATATGACATTTCTTTTATAAACATAAAAAGTTACTAACATAATAGGTTTTTAATTGGCATGTGTTTTCTGAAGGACATGAAGTCTGAAACGCAAATATATCTTATTATTTAGTGACTTCAATCCTCCGTGACTTTCTAAAAAAAACAAATTTTATGAGGAGTAGACCAAAAATATGGACATTATGTGAAAATCTAGACAGTTGAGATTTACGCATTTGAGTATACGGTGACTTTGTCATGAACACTGTATTGTCAAACTTTCCATCACCCCTGGAGTGTTTCAAAATATTCCTGATGAGAATTAATTCGATAGAAATGGAGTTGTTTTATCAGCAATCATTGCTGACTCCAACAGGTAGAACATGGGTCAGGTATCGACCACTGAAACCTTCTACATATCTTGGAAATCATGGTCTCTTTTAGAGGTATACGTACCACTGCATGCATTCCTCTTATGTGGGAAAATCAAGAAGCCACATCTTCAGAACTAGGGGTCCTCATATGTAGTGCTCCCAAAGGCCATCATTTGGTAGGACCTCACTTCCTACCAAAATTCCTCCATTTAAACAACAATATGACTTCTAGAATCATCCATGCTAAAACATAAATGAATATTGTCATCCAATTTTTCCATATTTCTGCTTAGTATATCATATGAAGGCATGTATTTATTGGTTAGGTAGTTCTTTACAAACACAGACTTAGTTTCAGCAGTATATGCAGATAAACAAGTCTCAATTTATCAAGAACTATGAACCGTGATAAAGTTCAGATGAGACCTGTAGTGGAGGATATGTGTTAGTTACTATCCGAGACTCTAGCACCACAGACATAGCAGAATAAAACACATCTGTCTGTCTGTCTGCTTGAATCCAGTAATCACAGTTCTTTGAGCAACATGAATATGCCTCAACAGATCTAACCACTGAGAAGACAGTAGACATTTGTCAGATTCTGTTGCTAGAAAAGGCTATGGATATGATGCATTTACAGAGAGATTCTGTTCCAGTTCAAAAGTTGTCTACCTGGTACAAGATCTAGAGTTCTAAGGAATGGCACGGGTTTGGTACATCTAGCTTCTATAGTTTCAAAAGACAAAATATGCTGTTGAAGTCATCACCCCCATCATTGTTACTAAAATCCATCAGCCATAATGTTACATGATGGGCTCCAGAACACCAAACAGTGTTTATGCGTACCACTATAGAAAGGGACCAAATGTTAAAATATGGCACAAGGAGCAGTGGCAGTGTGGAGATCAAACTGAATGCTGCAATCCAATTGAACTGCAAAATGGGGGGAGTAGATGTTAGCAATCAGATGCTCATAAACTAGGGGTGTGCCCAAAAGAATAAAGAAATAGTACAGACACCTTTTCTCTCTGCTGGATATAGTTGTGCTCTACAACTTTTCAATCTACAAAAAGAAAAGTGGTACCAACAGGCAATGGCAACACATGATAAGCTGGATGAACAAACTAAAAATGATCCATGGTGAACACAGACAGTGCTTGTCTCTTATAGATAATAATTTTTATCATTCAAGAAAAGATTTCCCAGTTAAGCTACCACTAAGACATAAGCAAAAGAACCCAACATAAATGTGGCATTTTGTTATGCCAGGGTCTGCAGTGTCTCTACCAGCAATAGTTTAAAGAGGAAGAGAAATCCATATAAGCACCATGTGGAAGAGCCCATACAGCACTGTGTGCTGGGACATGCTTCATGAAGTGCTACACTAAAGACATACAGAAAACCTGAGGTGTCATAGTACTCGTGGTCTGAACAGATAAATAGCTTGATTTTTATTTTATATTATTTTATTTCATTTTGTGCTACAAAAACATAACCTCATAAATATGGAGCAAGTTCATATTTTTTACCAAGAAAAAATGGCATCTTTTTTATTGGAGTAGGGGGTTCTCATTGTAAATTGGAGTAAGGGTTGCCAGTGTAATTATTTTATTACTGCAGAGACAAGATATCCTATTATAGCTTTCCTTTCAACAAAGTGTGAGACATACAAAGCTACAAAATACTCCATTTGTAATACGAATGGTTACATATATTTTCATTGTGGAAAACACATATAGAGAACTTTCTTGTATGAATGGAATCAGAAATAAAAATATGTATATATTTTGCCATATACGTGATATGTGTATTTATTATAATATGCTACCAAAAAACCCATATTGAAAGAGCAAAATGGCCACATGATTTCAAGACTGACTTGCATGCCAGCATTTTAAACCATAAACACAAGATAAATACAAATTAAGCAGATTACCCAGATATGTTCCACTATGTTTTGTTTACAAAAAGTTAAATCGTTCTTGAGAAATGGTTCCACATAAGTTTGTAGCAAATGCAGGTTTATAGAGACATAAAGGTCTGCCAAGTTGCACTATA
Source organism: Protopterus annectens (assembly GCF_019279795.1). Classification (NCBI taxonomy): domain Eukaryota; kingdom Metazoa; phylum Chordata; order Ceratodontiformes; family Protopteridae; genus Protopterus; species Protopterus annectens. The sequence continues at coordinate 979,122,698 of NC_056725.1, read as the reverse complement.
GTTGTGTTCTGTAAAGGGTGGGAACATCACTTTTCTTCTAGATGAAAAAGATTGTACATGACCAGAATATATCTGCAATGAGTCAGTATTGTACCAAAAGTAGAAGCTATGAATTTTTCTCCAGTAATGAGACATCTGATACTGGAAATATGCAGCAATCAAAACTTCCTATACTAAATAAGGCAAAATAGCCAAAGTTAATGCTGAAATGCATTTCAGTCCTTAAAGGAAAACTCCACCCTCTCATACAGTTTAATTCAATTGTTAGGTTTAATTTATCCCTACAATATAGTTCCAGTATTGTGTATGTACCTACTTGTAGTTTTTAAAACTTTTATTTCCTTGCATTGGAGTCAAAGGAAGGGAAAGCCCATCTACTTTTTTTTTAAACTCAGCTTCTCACATACTTTGCAGAGAAATTTGTCTCCATCTGCATGACATATCATAGACACAGTTAAATCTGTAGTTTGCCCTGTCAGGTACTGATGTCAATTTTAGATAGGTAATTAATCCTGCTAATGTCAGGAACACAGCAGCTATTAAAAAAAAAAGACAGAAAGCAGTGGAATTGTTTCCACTGTTTTTATTGCAGAGGGGAGGAGAACTTAACACTCCACTTTCACAGCAAAACAAAGCAATTAGATCAGTCAGGCGTCAACTCTCCTGACAAATTTGCATCAGCAGCAGCACAGTATTGAAATTCTAAACTTTAAATGTTATTTATACTAGTTTGTGTTAAAATAACTTGAGTAGTAGCAAACATTTCTGTGACATTTAGTGAAAAGTCAGTAAATATTTTTTTTTGTAAAGTATAAATGCATTTACCATTTTTCAAGCTCCCCCTAACACACACACACACACACACACACACACACACACACACACACACACACACACACACACACACACACACACACTCATGCCAGAACTGCAGAAAGAGTGTCAGATGGCAACCCTATCAAACTAGGTGCACTGATACTGTTAATGAAAAAGGTATTTTATGCTTTGTGTGACATCCTTCCAGGGGGGGGTGCATATCTGGTACATGCAGATCCATTATAAGAGATTCCCACTGACTTTGAGTCAGTCCTTGCATTGTCAGAGAGCAACCATAGTATACACTATAGGCAAAAACTTGAATTGTATCTTTTCATAAAGATCAACTTGATCTACACTTGTCTGCAACAGATTATGGGGTCATTGCTAATTTATTCATTTTTTTTACCCTTGAATGCTTTCACAGGGGCAGACATTCCTGATAAGATTTTATTTCCTTGGAATGCTAAATGTATCCCACAATGCAATGTGAGGGCCCAGCTAATAAGATTACATTGCCCTACTGTATTTTGTCAGATCTTAATTCCATTCACTTTGAAAAGAAACCTGAGAAGTACTGCTAACTTTTAGAATCCTCTATACAAATGTCATTGAACAAATTGCAGTGACTCTAACAAATGTTTTTACTCATGTTGTGTTACAGTTTCTGTCAACACAGATTCCAGAGTTATCAAGTTGCTGAGACAGCAGGTGTTTTACAAAGAAACATTTTTGCATTTCAGTTTGTATCAAAGTTAGTCCTCCAATCTTCCCTCCCTTAGTCAGCCAGAGTATCAGAAGTCATGCCTTGTAAGGTTCAGCTAATCAGTCAACTCTACATGACAATACACTTAGCCAGGTGTACCACTAAAATTGTTCCCTCATATCTCTCCTTACTCCTTGTCATCTGAGCAACACATTCAGACAAAAAGTATAAAATGCATGTGTCAAGTCAGAAAGTAGGAAATCTGACCATTCCTGAAAATGCTTTGAATAAGCTCAATTTGAAATGCAAACTGACTGCACAGAAGGTTATCTTTAAGTATAGCAATACTCTTCTGGCATGAAGTTAACTGTATTATTTCATGCAGGGCTTTGCATAACAATGAACTGCTTCTGTTTGCTTATTAATGATTGCCTCTCAAGCTGCTGATGTAAACTTCTGTTTTCTGTTATACATCTTAGTGGATGTCTATGTGATGACCGTGCCCTGGTCCAGCAATCCAGGAGCCTCAGTCCTCACCACTAACACCAGGGAGGTTGTCTCCTAGAGGAGGAAAGGATAACTAATACACACAGTAAAGTACAATTTCTCTTAAACACACACAGAGATCACAGTCAGTCTGGGGCTGGTTGATCCCTTGCTTACCAGGTCCCCAATAAGACTCTCCACTGGCACAGCTATAGGGTCCAGGTCTCAGCCTAACTGGGCAAGCTAAAACCTCCAGTAACCTCTCTGTCCAACCAGTGCTTCATGTCCCTGCCAAGTAGCTAACACAACACACACAAACTTTGAGATAAGTATTTATACAACTTCACAGACACTCCTGGGAAAGGCTGACAAAGATTCTCCAACTGTGCCCCTTTACCCAGACTGCATGATAGTAATTACTGCCACCGCAGTTGATAATATCAGCTACTAAAAGGCCCTTAAAAGGGTGTCCAATTATTACTGTGCAATATTAATACCCAATGGTAGTATGACTAACAGTCAAGGCTTACTTTAGAGTGGCCTATTACAAAAACCTCTATAAATATGCAATGTACTCTAGAGCTGATCAAATCAGCCACAAGTAGAAGGTTTTAAAAATATTTAATAATAAATAATTAAAACACAAGACAAAACTACTACACAACAGAGATATCTAAGAGTTCAGATATCACACAGAAACGTAAAATAATACAGTAGGACAGGTCTGATTTCAAAGAAAAATACCTAATTAATCTTTACTAGCTTTAACTATTCCTACAAGAAATCACAGTGATAAAACTTACATGTGAGCACAAGGCAGAGTGCTGATAAGTTAGATGTCTAAAGTCAAAATGCTTTTTAGTCTCTTGTGAGAAATAGTATTTAAGCATTACTAACAAACATGTCTCTAAGGCCCTCCCAAAATTACATCATTTTTGACACTTAGGTTTTCCCAGTATTCGTATTGCATCATCTTAATACCTGGTCTGAGTTCTCAGGCCACATTATTTAGCAATCTTAACACCTCCCCAGAAACTTACAACAATACAAGACATTTCACATGTATATGCTAGCAAAAACCAGAGCAATAAAGCACCTTCCACATCTAAATTCTAGTCATAAACTTTAGCCTTAAAACAATGGGCATGAAATCTTCATCCAGCCGCCCTGGAACCAAATTCTAACATGAAAGGATACAACATGCTTCACTGGGCCAGTAGAGTGCAATGTTGTCACATATTTTGCAGTTCCACATTTCACAGTATTCTTTACACTCAAGAAACATGCCCGTATTTTACATTTATTTACAAATGCCAGAATTATATATCAAATTCTATTTGACTAGGCTGGCAACCTTCGCCCATCTCTTCACAATCGTCACAGTCTACATTATGGAATATTTTGGAGGCTATTCTTTATAAGGTGCAAAGGAATGACAATTGTCAGTATCAATATCTTTTCAGTTAATGTTAATAGTGCTTCATAATGCATACTGCTAAAACTATTTAAATGTACTTTTCACCAGCCTTCTTAATGCCTTTTACAAAGGGGAACATATTCCATTGCAGGCAGCATGTTTTGCACTGTGGTCTTTTTTAAACTATTTATTCTGAACCAAACAACAGTTTCACTTTAGCCCATCAAATCTGTTTGAATTGCATTATATCACACTTTGTTTGGGATGAATAGCAAACTTATTTTCCTGGTGCCAGTGTATCCAACTCCAAGCTGTGCACATGTTATTTACATATGTATTTGTAAACTGACCACATTTCTACATTGTGATGCTTCCCTGTCTAATGGGGATTGACACATGGGCTACTGTAAGGCCAAGAACTCCCCAGCAGCTGTAGGAACAAACACACAGCAATGACACCATCTGGCAAACAACTGTCCACATATCAACAAATGTACTTACAAGCTATAGGACAATATGCATATTTCCATAACGCAATGCTGCAGTTGCAATGGACCAAACCAAACACCTCAAATAAGGATAATGGACACCTAACCATGTCAGTAAGTGCTATGCACTGGCAGCCAGCTATACATTGTAGCATATCACAGAAGGACAAATCCTGCATCCCAAACTTACACAGTCTGCAACACCCATAAACACAGATACAAATTTCACTTTTGCAGCTTCTTCTTCTTTCGGCTGCTCCTGTTAGTGGTCGCCACAGCAGATCAACTGTTTCCATTTCTTCCTGTCCTCTGCATCTTGCTCTGTCACACCAACCACCTGCATGTCCTCTCTCACCACATCCACAAACCTTATCTTAGGCCTCCCTCTTTTCCTGTTATCTGGTAGCTTCATCCTTAGCATCTTTTTCCCAATATACTCTGCATCCCTCCTCAGCATATGTCCAAATCAACGTAATCATGCCTCTCTGGCTTTGTCTCCAAACCTTCCAATCTGGGCTGACCCTCTAATATACTTATTCCTAATCCTGTCCATCCTTGTCACACCCAGTGCAAATCTTAACATCTTCAACTCTGCCACATCAAGCTCTGACTCCTGCCTTTTTGTCAGTGCCACTGTCTCCAGCCCATATAACATAGCTGGTCTCACTACCCTCTTGTAGACCTTCCCTTTCACTCTTACTGGTACTCATCTGTCACAAATCACTCCTGACACTCTTGTCCACCCACTCCATGCTGCCTGTACTCTCTTCTTCACCTCTCTTCCACACTCACCATTACTCTGAACTGTTGATCCCAAGTACTTAAACTCATACTCCTTAACCACCTCTACTCCCTGCATCCTCACCATTCCTCTATCCTCCCTTTCATTCACACACATATATTCTGTCTTAGTCCTGCTGACATTCATTCCTCTTCTCTCTAGAGCATACCTCCACCTCTCCAGAGTCTCCTACACCTGTTCCCTACTCTCACTACAGATCACAATGTCATCTGCAAACATCATAGTCCACGGAGATTCCTGTCTGATCTCGTCTGTCAACCTGTCCATCACCATTGCAAATAAGAAAGGGCTCAGAGCTGATCCTCGATGTAATCCCACCTCTCCCTTAAACGCATCCATCACTCCCACCACAGACCTCACCGCTGTCAAACTACCCTCATACATATCCTGTACCACTCTTACATACTTCTCTGACACTCCCATCTTCCTCATACAATACCACAACTCCTCCCTAGGCACCCTGTCATATGCTTTCTCTAAATCCACAAAGACACAATGCAACTCCTTCTGACCTTCTCTGTACTTCTCCATCAACACTCTCAGAGAAAACATTGCATCTGTAGTTCTCTTTCCTGGCATGAAACCATACTGCTGATCACTAATCATCACCTCCCTTCTTAACCTATCTTCCACTACTCTTTCCCATAAGTTCATGCTGGATCAGTTTAATCCCTCTGTAGTTACTACAGCTCTGCACATCACCCTTATTCTTAAAATCAGTACCAAAACACTTTTTCTCCATTCCTCAGGCATCCTGTCACTTTCTAAGATTTCATTAAAAATCTAGTTAAAAACTCCACTGCCATTTCACCTAAACACCTCCATGCTTTCACAGATATGTCATATGGACCAACAGCCTTTCCATTCTTCATCCTCTTCATAGCTATCCTTACTTCCTCCTTGCTAATCCACTGCATGTCATGATTCACTATCCGCACATCATCCAACCTTCTCTCCCTCTCATTCTCTTCATTCATCAACCCCTCAAAGTACTCTTTCCATCTGCTCAACACACTCTCCTCACTTGTGAGTACGTTTCTCTCATTATCCTTTATCACCCTTACCTGCTGCACATCTTTACAAGCTTGGTCCCTCTGTTTAGCCAATTGGTACAGGTCCTTTTCTCCCTCCTTAGTGTCCAACCTTTTATACAACTCTTCATATGCCTTATCCTTAGCCTTTGCCACCTCTCGCTTTGCCATGCACCTTATCTCCTTATACTCTTGTCTACTTTCTTCATCTCTTTGACAATCCCACTTCTTCTTCGCCAGCCTCTTTCTCTGTATAGAAAAACAACAGCAATTCCACGTTGAAAATATTTATTATTTAAAATACATGTCTTAGCGCCTCGGCCACTACAGCCTTCAACGAGCACATGATTCATAGTGAAAATACATTCCCTTATATACTAAAAGATTATCAATAATAACATAATCAATCAATTAAACAATTACATATTTAAAGAGACTACACTCTCTCCCAAAAAGAATAGGCCCAAAATAAACATACGGAGCTACACAAATATCAAAATACAAAATTCTATATTTTATTATATTAAATATTTCCAATTGATTTCCATATTTAAACCATAAGGAAATAATGTATTGTATTTTAATATGAAAATAGATTCTTTATATAATAAGACTTTTTTGCTGGTTATTTGTTCTCTTTCTCTGCATACTCTCCTGTACTTCTTCATTCTACCACCAGGTCTCCTTGTCCTCCTTCCTCTTTCCAGATGTCACACCAAGCACCTTTCTAGCCATCTCTCTTACTAGCTCTGCTGTAGTTACCCATCTATTTGGTAACTCTTCACTGCCACCCAGTGCCTGTCTTAACTCTTCCCTGAGCATCACCTCACAATTATCCTTTTTCAATTTCCACCATTTGATCCTTGTTGATGCCCTCACACTCATCCTCCTCTTCTTGATCACCAATGTCATCCTACAAACCACCATCCTATGCTTCCTAACTACACTTTCCCCTGCCACCACTTTACAGTCTCCAATCTCCTTCAGACTGGCCCTTCTACATAAGATATAATCCACCTGTGTGCACCTTCCTCCACTCTTGTATGTCACCCTATGCTCATCCCTCTTGTTAAAATACATATCCATCACAGCCATGTCCATCCTTTTCACAAAATCCACTACCATCTGACCTTCTCACACACACACACATACACACACACACACACACACACACACACACACACACACACACACACACACACACACACACACCATGACTTAATATAAGAGATGGAAAAAAACATCACATGAGAGTAGGGAAATGACACCATTCATTCATATTAAATGTGCTGCCTAATCCACACTGTCTTAACTCTTTGAAAGCAATCATGGCTTTATTTAAGAAAAATTTTTAGCAAGCAGATAAAAGGATTGCCTGTCTTACATCAACAGTTATGGCACTGCCCATAACCCATGGGGAATTTGGACCATAATTTCTGTGAGCATTCTATTCATTTTCATGTTGGTGAATTTATCACACTCAGATCAGTCAAAACCAGTCTCTGTTGTTCACTATAATCATCCACTTCAAAAACTTGTCTCAATACAGTTTCTGTAACTGGGCATTTTTCACTATACATGCATACATATGCAGTGTACTAAGGAATCTTAAAGACCTGTAAAACTCATCACACAAGTTATAATGCCTACCAGAGGCCACTTCTATACAGTAGCTCCAGGCTGCGAAACAGCTGACCAACAATACTGACACCTTTTGACTACAATCAGGATGTCATTCAAGTATTTCCACAGTTTTTCTCTGCACATCTTCACTGCACAATGTTTAACATCCACATGCAAGACATATATGAATCCACTAAACTCAGAGTAATGTAAGTGTGTGTGTGTGTGCGTGTGTGTGTGTGTGTGTGTGTGTGTGTGTGTGTGTGTGTGTGTGTGTGTGTGCCTTCTGGCCAGAGTGTAATGGGCAGCCACAGAGTAGTAGAATGACATTGTTGGGCAGGTGCTGGACCTCAAGTGTCAGTATATCGGGTTTCAGTTATAGGTAGTAAACAGCAGTTGCTTTGCTCCACATTAGCCATGCAACATTGTTTTACAAAGACATGGCCATTTCCACATGGTTATCCAGTACGATGAGTGTGTGAATATGTGTGTATGTGTATGAGGGAGCATAACAGAGAACTGTGAAGCATACAGTGGTTAGCTGCTGCAGATGGAGGTTTCTGAGCTTACATTGTTCAATAGCTTTACTCCTCCTTAACGAGTGCAGCCCTGGTTTTGTGGAGAAATGTGCAAATCCCCACAGTCCAGGTGTGTGTGTGTTTGTGTGTGCATGTGTGTGTGTGCGTGCACGTGTGTGCATGTGCAAAGCTCACTAGAGATATTGAAATCAGAGCAGAAAGAGTACCTTCAGCAAGAAATTGAATGTAAGTAATTTAATGAAACAGGGTAACATGAAGAAGGCATGTTTATGCTACAAAACAAAATGCTCACAATTTCACAGGATCAGTCTCATCACCTGTAAATTATATAAATGCATGATTTCAGTTATGTAAATATGTATCTTTGTTCTGCTTGTATTGTCCACTCACAATGCACATTGCATGTTTTATTATTGTGTGTACCATTTTTGTTCCACTTCATCTATGTATATATTACTGCCTTATAATTTGTTCACTGCTTTAACTATCAGCATGGGCTATATCTGAAAAAGGGCAAATAGACCAATCCACTTAGCCAGCCAACAAACTTTAAATAAATAAAGTAACTAGGAATACTAAATACCTGAATGACCAAGTTCAGTGTCCATTAAGTTTTATTAATTGTCGAAGTATACTTGAAATAAGGCCTCCTGCATCCAGACAGCAAGAGCAATCTTACTTTTTTTACTTTCACAATCTGCCAAGTTGGATTATATTTAGTTTCTGTAATGGATGGGTGTACCCATTCTCTTCAGAGTTGGGAATGCAGTACTTACCCAGAATACATCTCTGTAAAGTTAACATTATATTCTCAGTTAAAATTAAATCAAAACAAATGAACAGAAGGCACAAACTAGTATAAAAACACAGCTGACTTGACCACACCACAACTCCTCCAGACGACGTTTAATTTATTAAGTAATCTAATATAAACCAAATGAATAAAAACAAAAACATAAGTGCTTTAATCTTAATGTTTGAAAATTCATCAGATAATCATGGAAGCATTTCCACTTCCCTTTATACTATCACAAACCAATCAGAATTGCTAAACACAGTCATGTGTTAGCCAAGCCCCAGCATAGTTTCCAAAGCCAAGTAGTTCTTTTAAAAAGAAACTTACAGGTTAAAATATTTACAAGTTAAAAAATACATGATAACAAGTATCAAGAAATAAGGCACCCATACTAACAAATTAAAGCAAATGTAACAACTCTTCAACTTTAAAGTGCAATTTTTTTAAATGTAATAAAATGCATGCAATCTATGACTTGAATAAATAGTATGAACCAATATTTAAAAATGCATGTAAGATATGTATGAATATGTGTATGAAAATAAACAATATAAAATATGCAAAAATATATAAAAAATATATGTATGTGTCATTAAATTATTGTTTCAAAAAATGTTTTGTAACCATGTATATAAAACCATAACAGCATTCTACACCAGAAAATAAAACTGATCAAATTGTCCACTCTGTTAATTTTAAAAACAATAACCTCAACAGGCAGTTAATAGAGAGTTGTCTATTTAAACCAGGCTAGTTGTTAGAAGTTAACTTGAGTGGCCAGTACAGCTCATGCCATTCAACATGTAGTTGCCGTGGGCAATATCTATCTATCATATCTATCATATACCTGCATTTGCTCAACAATACAAAATTTAAAGTCATGTGTAGGATTTTCATTAATGTGATTAGCTAATGCATTTGTTAATTTCTTTTTCTTGACAACATAACTGTGTTCATAAATTCCCTCATGCAGTTTTCTCTTGGTTTTCCCAATATAAAAGCATGGGCATGAATTACAGGTAGCACAATATACCACCCCTGTGGAACTCCAAGTATACAGGCCATTAATGTTAACTATATGTTGGTTGACCCGTAGTTGTTGTACAGTGATGACAAACTTACAATAATTGGAACCCCCACAAGTTTTCATGCCTTTAACAGTAGTCTGTTTTGATGCTTTTTCGAACAATGCCTTGAGAATAGTTCCACTGTGATATATAATTCTTGTTTTTTTTACCAATATCTTCCCTTGGGGATGTTCATCAAGTACAATTGTCCAGTTCTTCTCAACTATGTTTTTTTATTAATATCTTTTGTGAACACAGTAATAAAAGAACAATATAAGTTGTCAACATTATATACCCCCATTGGCCTCCCTCAAACATGGAGAGCTAACTTATAACATGGAATGAGAGACATTTTTTTAAATAGAATGGGAGCAAAAATAGTCTGCCTGCCTTTTATTCATCACTTCATACATTGCATTGTCTATAAAGCCAGTGGGATAAAAAAAAATTTCACTTTGAAAGTTGAAGAGTTGTTACATTTGGTTTGATTTGTTAGTATGTGTGCCTTATTTCTTAATACGTGTTACTGTTTATTTTTTAACTTGTAAGTTTCTTTTTAAAAGAACTACTTGGCTTTGGAAACTATGCTGGGGGCTTGGCTAACACATGACTGTGTTTAGCAATTCTGACTGGTTTAGGATAATATAAAAGGAAGTGGAAATGCTTCCATGATTATCTGATGAAGTTTCAAACACTCAGATTAAAGTGCTTATGTTTTTTGTTTTTATTAATTTGGTTTATATTAGTTTACTTAATGAATTCAACCTTGTCTGGAGGAGTTTGCGGTGAGGTGAAGTCTGCTGCGCTTTTAAAATTAAATCATTATTTTCCAGAAAAGTAACATTTACTGACACTAGAAGGATGTTGCCACCAAAAGTACATTTATTATCCAAGGCAAAAATGCCCTTTCCAGTTTCACTGGTAAGCTACATTTAAGTCCTTACAGGGCTAAAGGGAAATTGCAGTCTTAGGTGCATTATATACTCGATTGCACAAATATAATTAATGACAGTTTTACTAAGATCACCCAAAGGATAATTAAAATATGGTTTTCTGTATGCATACACAAAATATAATTTTACTGCTTCTGTCTGACAAGTTACTTTATATATTATAACAAGCCATCTCAGTATCCTTAAGAACAGAATACAAAAATTGAAAAATTGCTGCAACTCTACCATCCTACTCCCACCACTGTGAAACAAAACTGACCTGGGTTGAGTATTCAACTTATCTCAATTACTAAAGTTACTGACTGCACACATCCTGCTCCATCAGCCCCAAAACTGTCAAGCTGTACAAAACACATTACACCTCCACACACCATCCACACAACTGTGCTATAGCAATACATCTCTTCTCATAACCACCAATAAAAAAAACTCATCTGGAAATTCTGTCTACTCTTATTATGTGGCTGAGCTATGTAATTCCATCCTACATAACCGCAAGCAAATTGATAAACTTGCAAGGTTTAAAACACAACTCAAAGCACACCTAAACCAGTCCTAGCTCTGTTCATGCCATAAGCCAGACCAACATTTAATATCAAATGCACCCAGTCCCCTGTTATCTTCCTGACACCAATTTCTCTTAGCATCTTTCTGCTGTATAACCCATACCTTCTTATACCCGAATCTACACATAACTCTGCATCTACAACTCTTCCTTTGTATCCATTAATATTTTCCAGTTCATCACAGTGCATCAGCAATTACTATGTTTGCCTCTCCTGAACTTCTCAAAAATGTACCATTGTGCTATGATTGTGTAACTTATGAATGCCTCATTAATTGTCTTATAATGAATCCAGTATTACATCTGATTCTCTTCTAAAGTATATTGTATTGCACTGTCTCAAACTGTAACCTGATTTCATGAATGCACTATCAAAGCATCTTCCTTAGTACTAGGTTATCATATCTGTATTTTTTGTTGGAACTATAGTTTCGTATGTAATTATGTTTGTACACTGTCTCTTAATATAGTTTCAGTGTACATTTAGCTTTTCACCCCAGGCCTCTGTTGAAAAGAGGAATAACTGCATTCCAGTCAGACTATTTCAGTAAATAAATGCTTGTTAAGATATTACCTTCTACATCTAGATACTGAATGAAGACTTTTCAAGCATTATACAGTGACAGTTTGCCAAATCGGATAATGCTTGATTTATATCAGGGATGAATATTTCAGTTTTGTTCAATGTATGTGTGAAGGCTGCCAGCCTACTAGATAGAATTTTGTAAATAATTCTATGTCATTGTAAATATTAATGTAATCCACAGGCTTGTTCTACAAATGTAAAGAGAACTATATGTTATGATTAAACTATATGTTGTACTGAGCTTCAAAAATGTAACCACAGTGCACTCTGCTGGGAAAATGTTGATAAGGTAAGCATTGTATGACTGTTTGATCTCAAGCTCGGAGACAGGATGTCTGGACCAGGAAATTAATTCTATTGTCTTAATTTAAGAGATAATTACTAAAGTTTTACATGTATAATGTCTTTTATTGCTGTGGCTTCCTGGCCAGGTGCAGCTTACTAAGAAATGTAAATTTGGAGTTTCTGTTAGCCTGGGTACCAGCGGTGTCAAGAATGATGTAATATGAAATGACTCAGCAGTATTGTGTTATCAATTTAAGACTTTCTCAGAGAGAGAGAGAATTGAACATTTTGGATTTTGTCTGAACCTGAACACATCAACTCACCAGCATTCGGCCTTTGCTCTGTAAGTAAGATACTTATTTAGAACAGTGATTTTTCTTAGAGATAGATAGAAATAGCCAGATTAGTCTAGCTATTTTCTATATTTATGTCAGACTATTCTACAGTATTATTTTAAAGCATTTTCCTGTGATCTCTGAATTCTGTAATGTCATTGTGTTGAAGTAATAAGTATTGTCTTGTGTTTTTATTATTTATTATTAAATATTTTAAACCTTCCAACTGTGGCTATTTTGTGTAGATATAATTTAAGGTCTAGAGTACTTGCATGTATTTGGTGATACTGTACAAAGTCACTCCAATAGTCTTGCTGTTCATCACACTTACTAACTGGATAATAATATTGCACAGTAAAATTGGACACTCTTTGGGAAGGGCCTTATTGGTAGCTGATAAATAGTGGTTGGTGGCAGTGGAGTACTACCTTATAGCCTGGGCAGAATGGGGCATAGCAGGCGAACCTGTGCCAGCCTTCCCCAGGAGTGTCTGTGTGTTTGTATATAACTCATATCTTAAAGCGTGTCTGTGTGTCAGCTACTTGGGCAGGGACAAGAAGCACTGGTTGGACAGAGAGGGTGCTGGAGGCTTTAGCTTGACCACTAGGCTGAGATCTGTACCCTATAGCTGTGCCTGTGGGGAGTCTTATTGGGAATCTGGAGATAAAGGGAGGAACCAGCCCCAGACTGACTGACTGTGATCTCTGTGTGCTCTTAAGGGAAATTGTACTTTACTGTGTGTGTACTTGTTATCCTTCCCAATGTGCACGCCCATCACTGGTGCTAGTCTTGAGGACTGAGACTCCATGATTACTGGGTCAGTGCACAGGCATCACAATATGGAGAATATATATATATATATAGCAGATTATATTTCTGCATCAAGATGCCTTTACATCAAGAAATATATATTGATCCAAAAATGTGATCTGGCAGTTGGTGTAGAGAGGTTAAGATTACAAGCTGCACATCGTGTTGTACAGGGTTTGATTCCCTCAGCCCTCATTTGTCTAATGTGTGACCTTTAGCAAGTTAGTTAACCAGTTGTTTCTCCTAGGTCACTCCTAAAAAGGGACCACGTCCAATGGGCCTACCTGGTTAACAATTGAATTCTTATTATCTTCTCTGTCACTGGAAACATTACGTTACCAACATTTGCTGCACTATCCAGGGTGATATATCTGAGGCAAGTTCACTGTAGTGCTGTATTTAAATAATGCAGGAAGCTATGACAATCCTAGGTGCAGTATGTATTTGACTGCTCAAGCATTTTTCTCTGAAAAAACAGTGGCTGAAACTTTACCTCTTATACATACATATGGAATGCTAGCTTTTACAGGCATTTTATGGTGGTACTCTGACAAGTTTCATTGCACCTGGTTTCCATTGGTGGGTATATGACTATATTTATACTGACCTAGAACAACATTAATAGCAACTGCATAACAACTTCACAATATAGACTTGTATGCAGTGGAACGCATAGCATGAAGATTAAGTTCTATACTTATCTTTATGTCTGAAATCGCCAACTACATGCATTTCATAACTTGATGTTATGATATATACTGAGAATTTTGCTACAAAAATGCAGACTCTTTCAGAGATATGACCCTTTATCAGGAAACACCAGTAGAAGGCTACTCATTTTTTGTCTTTTGGTTCATAACAAATGTACATAGTGATATATGTTCTGGCATATATTAGGATCATGGCTAGAATTCATTACTGAGCACTGTATGTCTATACAATGTTAACATTCTAAGAGTTCATTGAATGAAGCAGCAAACAGCTAATCAAACATTATTAGCATTTTCTAAAGATTGTTCACACACTGCACATGGCTAATACATATAATAGTTAGGGTCTCCTACAGAAGACCGCAGCTCACAACACCGACACCCACATCGCCGACACCAAAATCCCGACACACGAAATACCGACAATGGGGAAACAGTAAGTCTCCATAGTGCGGAATGGAAATATTTTCATTCCTGCACTGTAGTGCGATCTTGGAGCTCATATATTAAAGTTATGGTGGCTGTGGGGGCGGAGCCCCCCCCATCGGGGGTGCAGGGGGCATAGCCCCCCTGCTAGCAGAAAAAAGGAAATGTTATTATCCTTTTTTCTGCAGTAGTGCTGTTGTCGGTATTTCGTGTGTCGGGCTTTTGGTGTCAGCGATGTGGGTGTCAGTGTTGTGAGCTGTTGGTCTTCTGTAGGGGATCCAATAGTTATTGTTGTACTACAAGCAACATGTATATAAATCCCAGTCTATACCTTAATTGCACTGTTATGAAATTAAACCAAAATGATGCACCGCAACTAAAACTAATGGCTGAAATTCACAAATGAGTGCTGTGTACCTATTCATTGCTCATGTCTGCAGAGTCTGTTGTGTAAGGCAGCTCACATTAATTATTGCTGTGCTATGTGCTATGTGTATGTAAAGCCCATATGCTATTTATTCAAAAACAGTAGCATTTTTTGTGGCGTAACAGCAAAACATACAGATTTTTACAAGTGATTGACATTTACCAGTCTGAGATGCTGATGTTACTTTAGATATAGTGTTATTAGTTCATACTATACATTAAATAAGCCTGAACATACAAGTGCCTTCTGTAATTTGTGATGCAAAATGAGAAACTAATGCAAACATACTGGCATCTGTTGGAAGGTTAAATTAAGGTCAAAATAGTCAAAAAAAATAAGCAAATTGCAGCATTTTCACACCTTCAGTTTAAAACAGAAGTACAGTTATCAGTTTTATTTATACTAATAAATATAAATGTTGGGAAATACTTAAATATGCTGTATTGTAGCTTTAGGATGAAAACAACTATGTATTTCTATATGAGTATGAAATCTCTCTTTTTAAGTGATTTTTAGCATAAAAATATTGTTTCCAGACCTAGAAGTACAATCTAGGAATGTTTTGCAGGTAATTGTCTCTGCATACTTTCCTGAAAATGTCATAGGATCATCATAGAATCATAGGAGGTTACTAGGCTAATGGGCCTAGGGCCCTTACAAGCCTAGCCAAGAGTTTACTCCAAAAAGAAACCTCAGTCAGCACCTGTTGCCCCTGTCAATGAGGGACAGAGGTGGAACCCCTGAGACAAATTTGTGGTTTCCCATCTACTCATCAAGGTTGCGTGGAAAAAGGTCAGCGAGGTACTCTGTTTGACATGTATGAGAAGTCTATTGCAGAGATAGGGCAGCCTCTGGGAGACAAACCTGTCTCTCCAGCAGGTTTTCTTGATGTTGCATAATAGATTCAGGCCTTTCGAGTGAGTAATGCATGAGGGGTTAGACTTACGGATATGGACCATCTCTATTAGGGCAGGGTCTGAGATTCCCTTGTAGGCGAGACACAGATCACCCCTGAGCAATCTGTATGATACTGAATAGAGTAATAGCGATTTGAGCCTATCCACATAGGACAGGTGTTGGAGGCCATGGATTCTCTTTGTGAGGTATTTCAGTGGCCTTTCAAGTTGGTGCAGATGTTTGGAGAGGTACATACCAAACAGGGCGTTATACTCAATTATTGGTCTAATGAGGGAGGAGTATAGAGAGGTAATTACCTCCTTTTTTCTGGATGCAATCCCTTTACTTATGAGATGACCAAATAAAAGGCTTTTCTGACTGCTGCAGCTACATGATGGTTGAATGTGAGGTTGTTATCAACCTGAGTCCCCAAGTCTCTCACCACAGGTTGTGTGCTTAGGAAGTTTGCCATTGATTTGGTAATCAGTAGGGGCTGTGTTTTTGTTGAATGGTATGATGATATTTTTTTTTTGCATTTAGCTTGAGGCCATGACTTTGGCATCAGTCATTAGTTGCTGTGAGACCCTCTTGCAGTATGTTAACATCAGTTGGGGAGTCAATGACAGCACCCAACTTACAGTCATCGGAAAACTTGGTAAGCCACAGGCATTTTGTCTTTGCCTGGACCTCTGAAAAGTAGATGCCAAATAGTAGGGGTCCCAGGACAAATCCCAGGGGAACTCCACTAGTGACAGGTCTGCTATTGGAGGTGGAGGCACCTATTTTGATTTTGAGGGTTCTGTCAGTGAGCCAGTTGGCCACCCACCTGATGAGATAGGGATTTATGCCAAGTTGTGTTAGCTTTTTGATGATGCCTGAGTGGGGTATTGTGTCAAAGGCCTCGGCCAAGTCAAGGTAAGCTGTATGTACTGACTTTCCCTCATCCAGGGCCTTGGTCACAGTCTCAAAGAAGTTATCCAGGTTCAACAGGCAAAATCTTCACTTGACAAATCCGAACTGGGTGGGGTCAAGTGCTTGGAGATTGCCTATGTCCTTGTTTATGAGATCCCTAATAATACACTCCATGGCTTTACAGATCAGACTTGTCAAGCTAATGAGGTGATAGTTTCCAGGGTCAGTAGTGGCACCACCTTTGTGCAAGGGGATGACAATGGAAGTTCTCCACTCTGCTGGAATGAAGCCTGTACTTAGGCTGTGGTTGAATAGGGTGCTCAATGATGAAGCCAGTTCTTGCTGGAAATGGTGCAGAATTCAGCCTGGGATACTATCAGGTCCCGTGGAAGCTGTGTTCTTTGCCTTGTGTAGGGCCTTTAGCACTTGATCTATGGAGATGTGAGGTATGGGACAAGTCTCAGGGATGTCAAAAGGGCCCTGGGGGGGACAGAGGGGTGAAGTTTGAGCTGAAACTATCTGCTAGCAGGATGGCTAAGTAAACAGAGTTGGTGTAAGTGATACTGTTAAGTACTAATTCGGAACAAATCTGGGCTTTGCCATGGAGGTTCCTGATGTAACTGAAGAAGGCTATGTGCTTTCCTTTTGTTTCAGAGGCTAGTTTCAATTCATAATTGGCTTCGGAGGCTTTCACTAGTGATCTGATTTGCTTGTTGAGGCTAAGGAGAGAGTTTTTCCAAATTGGAATATGTTCTTTTTTACTTTTGGACAACAGTTTCTTCCTTTTGTTGTAAAGCCTGTTGTTAGAGGATGTCCAGCAAACAGGTCTGTGTTTCCTTGAGGAGCAGGTTTTAGTTCTATTAGGTATGGCTGAGTCCATGCAGTTGTACAGGTGCTTGTATATTGCATTGGCATACTGTTCAGCATAGTTGTCTGCATCCTTTGATGGGGGGCGATGGTGTGAAGCCACATATAACCTTCCTTAGGAGGTTGTAGTCAGCTTTTGAGAAGTTTGTTAGGTTCATAGGTTCATAGGTAGGTACTGGGCTATCGGCCCTGGGGGCCTATATAAGCCTAGCCAAAAAGGTTCCCTGGCTTTTGCCACCCAAGAAAATTATTTTCCTGTGCCCCTGCCAAGCAGTGCCACAGAAGTGATCCCTGGGGTGAATTTTCTATTTTCCATCCAGTTGTCAAGATGTTTCTTAAAGAGGGCCAATGAGGAGCTTTTCATGACATGAATGGGTAGTTTGTTCCAGAGTATGGAAAGTCTCTGGGACAGGAATCTATCCCTGCAGCATGTTCTGTTTATTGTGGTGGCAAGGTTTAGGTCCCTGGAGCATGTGGTTCAGAAAGATTGGGATTTCTTTAAGTGTAGCATGTCCAACAGCTCAGGGTTTGACACAGCTTTGTATGTTAGGCAGAGATCGCCTCTGAGTAGGCAATATGCGATGGAGTAGAGCTAGAGTTTTTTGAGATGGTCTGTGTATGGCATCTTTTTAAGGCCGGTAATCCTCTTAGTGAGGTATTTCAATGGCCTTTCCAATTGTTGTAGGTGTCTTGTGAGATACATGCCAAACGGGGCATTGTACTCTATAATGGGTCTGATGAGGGATGAGTAGAGAGGAACAATGACCTCCTTTTTTTAGAGGAGAACCCTTTTGTGATGAGGTGTGCCATGTAGAAGGATTTCCTGGCTATTGTGGCAATGTGGTTATCAAAGGAGAGACTACTGTCCACCTATGTCCCAAGGTCCCTTATCACACTTTCAGTGTTAAGTGAGCTACCGCCTATGTGGTAGTTCATGGTTACTGAGTTTTTCCCAAAGGGGATGACAATGCACTTCTTGGCATCGAGCTTAAGGCCATGACTTTGACACCAAGCATCTGTCTCTGTGAGGCCCTTTTGTAGAATGTTTATATCATTGGGTGATTCTATTATGGCTCCCAGTTTGCAGTCACCTGCGAACTTTGTTAGCCAAAGACATTCTTTGTTGGTCTGCACTTCAGAGAATTAGATGTGAAACAGGAGAGGACCCAGGACCAAACCTTGTGGTACTCCACTCATCACTGGTCTGAAGCTGGACTTGGAGTTGGCTACTTTTACTGTGTGGGTTCTGGCAGTGAGTCAGTTGGCCTCCCATCTTGTGAAATAGGGATTTATGCCCAGTTTAGTAAGTTTATCTATAATTCCAGAGTGGGGGATGTTATCAAATGCCTTGGTGAGGTCAAGATAGGCTGTGTGCACTTCCTTGCCCTCATATACGGCTCTAGTGACTACTTCAAAGAAGTCAATCAGGTTTAGTAGACATGATCTACCTTTTATAAACCCAAACTGAATAGGGTCCAGGTTTTGGAGGTTACTTAGGTCTTTGTTTATAAGCTCCAAGATGATACGTTCCATGGCCTTGCAGACCAGGCTTGTCAGGCTAATAGGGTGGTAGTTTCCAGGGACCATGGTGGCACCCCATTTATGGAGTGGGATAACCACCACTGTGTACCATTCATTAGGCACATAGCCTGAGGTGAGGCTATAATTGAACATGGTACTTAGGTGGGGTGCCAGTTCATTCTGTAGTTCATGCAGTATGCAGCCTGGGATGTTGTCTGGTCCCATGGATGCTGTGTTCTTGGCTTTGAAGAGTATGGTCTTTACTTGTTCATCCATGATTACAGGGGCTTTGCATTCTTCTGGTATTAAGATGGACCCTTTGGAGGGTGAGAGGGGGGTAAAGTTAACACTGAACCTATCTGTCAGGATGTTGGCAATATTGGTTGGTTCTGTATATTTAGTGCCATTGAGCTGCAGCTCAGAGCAGATCTGAGTGTTGCCATTGAGAATCTTGACATAGCTGTAGAATGCTTTGTGGTTGTCTTTGGAATTAGTGGTGATTTTATTTTCATAACTGGCTTTGGAGGATTTTATGAGGGATCTCAACTTCTTGCTGAGGCTGACCAGGGAGTTCCTCCAATCTTGGGATTTTACTCCTTTTTGCAACAGCTTCTTCCTTCTGTTGTAGAGTTTGTTTATGTCAGGGGACCACCAGATTGGCTTCCTTTTTTTTTGGAGGTTAGCGTCTTGGTTCTGTTGGGGATGCTACGATCCATGCACTCATGTATGTGCTTAGACAGCGCATTTGTGTAAGATTCAGCAGTCCCACCTCTATTTTCCGTCTGCATGGGTGTTGTGAAGTTTGCCACTTCTGTCTTAAGAAGCATAAAGTTGGCTTTGGAGTAGTTTTTGACAATAGTTTCCTTAATGGGGGGTGGAGGAGGGATATGGATGTCTAGGGTGATTAGCTTTTGGTTGGATCTGACCAGCGAGGAGATGACCTCTGGCATGGAATACCAGTTACCCATACTGGTAGTGACCAGGTCCAGGATATTGCTGCCCCGGTGGGGGTGTGGACAAGCTGTTCCAAGGCATTGGAATTTATGAATTTCAGAAAACGTTGAGTGAATGGGTTGGTACATGAGTAGTTTTCCCAGTTGATGGTGGGGTAGTTGAAATTGCTGATAATTAAGGTATTGGGTTGTACCTTAATATTTTTCAGTATCTTAAGAAATGAAGAGTGGGAATCCTGGAGCATGGTGGGGGATCTGTAACAAGCTACAACCTGGATTGCAGTCTTGCCCAGTGTTAGTTGCACTTGGATAAT
The DNA here is from genome assembly GCF_019279795.1 of Protopterus annectens. Classification (NCBI taxonomy): domain Eukaryota; kingdom Metazoa; phylum Chordata; order Ceratodontiformes; family Protopteridae; genus Protopterus; species Protopterus annectens. Next base: position 979,102,366 of record NC_056725.1, on the reverse strand, counting down.
TTTGGATGCATTATATTGAGCAACTAGCCTGGAGGTGTGGATATCCTTAATGAATATGGACATGCTCTGCCTTTAGTGTTTCGGTCCAGGTTAGGTGGCCGAAAGGTGTGGTATGAATTATAGCCTGGTAATACAGGGGTACTCTCTGGTGCCTTGAACCAGGTCTCTGTCACTGCACAGATGTCGATGTTCTCCATTTTAAGGAGTGCCTCGAGTGAGTGCATTTTGAGGTTTAGACTTCTAGCATTGAGTAGCATTACCCTCAGAGTTTGGTTGCTTGTACCTGTTACAGTGGTGAATTTAACATTTGAATCTTGCCTAAAAAAGGCACTGTAGGGGTGGCAAGAGCCTTAGCCAGTATCTGGAATCCCAGGGGCAACAGGTGCAGGTCATCTCTGGCAAAACATTGTGGTCTATCGACCATGTCGTCCCAGGCAGACAGATACTGGATCCCCTTAGAATGACACCAGAAGCTTAGGCAATTGTTGAAGTCAATCATTTTGTGGGCTGTGTCATTTTGGTAGTTTTGAGGGGTGGTGGTTGTCTGTGTTTCAGCTTGGGAGGTCTCTGTTGCTTGGGCAGATTTTTATTCAGACCCTCTGTGAATGTGGGTGTGTGCTTTGTGTTTCTATGTGTGGGTTTTGTTAGTGTGGGTTTTGAAGGACTATGTGTTGAGTGTGGTGTGTTTTAGCTTGATTATGGTTGGAGGGAGGTTAGGTGGGATAGAAAGTTTGAATGAGACAGTCCAATGATCTGATCTCACCACAGATGAACATACTATGATAGTATGCATGAGTAACAATGCATCATATTATTTTGGAAATCCTATCCTCTATGTAATGAACCAATGAAACCACAAAACAACAAATGACAGTGACATACCCTGGGATTCAGTGGACTCCATGTAAGCTTCACTCGAAACTTACACAGAATTAACATGTGTGCACAGTGATGTCCAGTGAGCAGCAGCGCTCATTGCATATTCATGCTACACACCATGTTTAAACATAAATAAGCATGGTTTCATGGCTGGCCACAGTGTTGCCACCAAGGAAACCATGTAAGCTAACATGCATAGCAATCCTGTTTTAGTCAGAGCACAGAAGGTTTGTGGTTTTGCATTGAATACCGCAATAATCACCAGGGCCTAACAGACAATAGGTTTCGTAGCTCTCAATCTCTTAGTGCAAGAAATTTGGATAAAGCACAACATAATGGGGAGAAAATGACACAGAAATAGAGACAGGTTTTACATATTTGCTCTTTTAAACTTAGAAATGTACTAGAATAACAAAGAGTTTATGTGATGATACATTTTCTAAAGGATATGAAATCTGAAACTCAAATGTATGTAATTATTGGGTGGCATCAGTCCTGAGATCATCCCAATGATGTCAGAAAACCACAGATTTTTATAAGAAACACACCAAAAGATATATAAGGCAAAAATCTAGAAATTCTGCAAAAGTTTGGACAGCTGAGTGCTATGATGGTTATACATATGGTCCAAATACAGTACAGGACAGTGTATAAAGTGCAGAGTATTGTGAAATCCCATTTGTGGCATTCCATACTGAAGTTGTGTAAATGATCTGTAAGGGTACATGAACTGCCATGTAAACTAAACACTCAGGGGAAGTGTGTGTATTGAACAGGGACACACACATGAATTGTAGGAAAGAGGACAGGTGAAACAACCTAATATGCCTCAGATGAGGGCATGTTAATGGAAGACAGATGCAGCAGCAACACCAATCACATATCAATATAGTACAGTACAGACTGCACAGTGAAAATATGCTTTATGTGACTGTCACACAAGGTGACATAACAATGGGGAAGATGTCTGTGTGAGATAACCATCCTTACATAAACAATGAAGAGGACGTCTATCCAGGATTTGATATACAATTGGGGTAGGGTGCATACAGTGAAGCTGTGCAAACTGATTTACCTGAATATGAGTGTAATCTCAGCAGAGGTCTCCAGTAAGTGGGCCACAGGTCATGGACAGCGTTAAAAGAAGCAAGCACAGTTTTGGGCAATATCAGAATAATACCCCCAGTAATCTCATGTCGCTGACATAATATATGTGATTTAGAGTGATCAGAGATGATTCTGCACAAATACACTCGTACAACTATTATGACATATCTGCACTCTATGAGGGTAATCATGCACACTGTCCAGGCACTGTAATATCTGCTGGAGGTATTAGGAGCGACACTGCTATACCTGTATGTGATATTATGATCAATACAGGCTAGTTGACTGGTGTGCATAGCAGATATATATGGGGCAATCCTCACTATCATGAATGTCACCCATGTCAGTAATGTTGTCAAACAGCTATGTATGTACTGTGTGCAGCACCGGAACAGGTACCATACATGCATCTGATGTAACATACTCAGTAGTTGTGTTACACAAAAGGGAGTAGTCAGCACTGTGACCACATACTGGTAGATGTTCCACTTACCATCTACCCCAGGACACAGGTCACATACCTATTTGTCTGATATAGGGTGTGATGTCTACATTATACTTGAGTTGTGTGCTTGTTTTCCTGACATAACAAATCCCTGCATGTTTTTGTGGGATTGCAGGTTTTGTCATGTCTGTGGCAGCAATCTTTGTTGTGTGTTGCTACTGTCTGTATTATACTAATATCACAGTTGGAGTCAATGATTGCCCACAATCTGTAGTCCTTCAGATAGCTGTTTGGACCCAGGATGTGTATGTCATCTGTGATGTCTGTCACTTAAATAATAGACAGGAAAGGGCCTAGGAGACAGCCCTGATGTGTGGACCTGATCACTGGACCTGAGATATACAGTAAACTGAAGAAATAAGTCCAGGACCAAACACAGCTTTTATGAAACCAACTTCAATAAAACAAACTTAAAAAAGTGAATTAAAAAGAGGTTGGCACTTTCATACCTTGCAATAGGCACTTCATCAGACAAACTAAGAACAAGCACATAGATCCTATATAGCAATACTAATTAACTAATCAATGAAGCAACTTACGATCATTAAGCAACGGTTTCAAGGGCACATACCCATTCAACCCTGGATACTTATGTACCTGTAGCAGCACTATCAATCTACTTTCAGCTTTCTTTACATTATTATTTAAATCCCCACCCCGTTTATCAGCATAAACACATTGTAAAACCATAAAATAAAAAGAATGATTATCATATGCAGATACATGCTTATACAATGCACTGGCAGGATCTTTGTGCCCAATATAACTTATGTGCTCAAGTAAGTATTCCCTCAAAGTCCTGGTAGTTTTTCCAACATAGAAACTACTACATTTTGTGCAGGTAGCAAGATACACCAGATTCTTACTCGAACAGTCTGCATAAAATTTGGGTAGGAATCTAAAATCAATGGTAGAATGCTTAAATTGTTTAGACCTTGATATATAAGGACAAGCTGCACAATTTCTACAAGCAAAAGTACCTTTTCTTTCTGAAAGTGAAGTTAGCTTCTGTTTGTGCTCATAACAAAGTTGTGTCTTGAGAGAGAGAGAGAGTCCATTTTTAAACCAAAACCTAGGCACATCACCTACAATCCCTACGATTCTGTCATCAGATATGAGCACTGGCCAACTACTCCTTATCACATCACATACCCTGCTCACATTACTAGAAAACGTAATAACAAGTTTGACATACCTATCATGTCCTACTCTTCTCTTAGGTAATCTATTCTCACTCTTAGAAAAATAAGGCCATGCCTGTCTACATCTTCCTCTCGCTACTTCAACACGTGCGCTGTCAAAGTCCTTGACCGTATAACCCCTATCTAACAACTCATCCTCAAGACCTACAAGTACTTCAGCAAAACCATCATCTCTGGTATGTAGACATGATGTCCTATAAACTTGATTTCTAGCAATATTTTTAAAAATATAACCTGGATGCATACTATCACGATGCAACAGGGTATTCTTCCTACATGATTTTCTATAAACTGAAGTCTGTAGTATACCAACCATACCTTTAAATAGATGGACATCTAAAAAATCAATAAAATCCAAATGTACATTTTTAGTAAACCTAAGATACCCAGTGGTGGATTCAAGATAAGTAATGAATCCAAATCAGACAAGCTCCCATCCCATAAAAGAAAAATACCATCCACAAACCTCCTAAAAAAATGCAAATGTTTAGAGAAGGCATGTGGAATAAAAACATGTCCAACCTCCCAATTGGCCATAACTAGGTTAGCATAGCTTTTGGCACATGAAGTCCCCATAGCTACGCCAATCTTCTGTAGGTAAATACTGTCCTTAAACATAGAAACTATATTTTCCAGAATTAAATCCAGAAGTGTGCAAATCACAAAAATCATATCACTAGAATACTTACTATATTTGTGTAAAAAGATTCTAACTGCTTCAACACCTTCTAAATTAGGTATCACTGTGAACAGCGTATTAACATCTAATGTAACCATGAAATATCCAGATAAATCATGCCCAAGATTAAACTCATATAAATCAGCAAGAAAATGTTACGTATCCCTAAGCACAGTCTTAACATTGTTGACAACTCTTCTTAACTTATGTTGAACAGAAATTGACATAGGCTCTGTGAGCCAGCCATTACCTGACACTATGGGTCAAAGTGGGGGGTCTCTATCATCTTTGTGTATTTTAGGAAGCCCATGTATATAGGGAGTGAAAGTAAAATTACACAGAAAAATAGTCATACAAATGCTGATCTATATACCTATTCATCAACATGTCATATAGCTCAATTCTGACATGTTGAATAAGCCTACACAAACACTTAAGTTGTAACAATACATAAACATCAGGGTCAGACAACATATTCAACATTTTTTCATCATGTCTAACCTTATCAAAGACAACGTAGACATCCTGCAAAAGGGCCTCACAGAGACTGACACCTGGTGTCAAAATCATAGCCTCAAACTAAATGCCAAAAAGTGCATTGTTATCCCCTTTGGCAAAAACATGGTACCCATGAATTACCAAATAGGAGGAAGTTCACTTAACACAGAAAATGTGATAAGAGACCTTGGGACCCAAGTGGATAATAACCTCTCCTTTGATAACCACATTGCCACAGTGGTCAGAAAATCCTTCTACATGGCCCACTTAATCACAAAAGAATTTGCATCTAAAAATAAGGAAGTCATTGTTCCCCTCTACTCATCACTTATCAGACCCCTCATTGAATACAATGCCCCATTTGGAATGCACCTCACAAGACACCTACAACAACTTGAGAGGCCCCAAAAGTGCCTCACCAAGAGGATCGCTGGCCTCAAACAATTGCCCTATGCCAACCGGCTCAAGAAACTCAAACTCTACTCGGTCACATACCACTTACTCCGAGGAGACCTCTGTCTGACATACAAAGCTATGTCAAACCCAGAATTATTGGACATGCTCCACTTGAAGAAATCCCAATCTCCCCGAGCTACATGCTCTAGGGACCTAAACCTCACCACAACAATAAATAGGACATGCTGGAGGGATAGATTCATGTCCCAGAGACTTCCCAAGCTCTGGAACAAGATTCCCATCCACATCAAGCAGAGCTCATCATTAGCATTATTCAAGAAAAACCCTGATAAGTGGATGGGTGATAGGAAATTCACCCCTGGGATTATGTCTGGGGCACTGCTTGATAGAGTGGCAGGAATTTAACAATACATGAGTGCTGAAAGCCAATACACTGTTGGCTAGGCTTGCTTTGGCCCACGGGCTGATAGCCTAGTGCCTACCTATGAATCTATGAACCTATGAACAATCCCCCCACCCTTATCTGCTGGCCTAATCTGGATGTCAACATTTTCTTTTAAAGAAGTCAGTGCAACAATTTCAGTATGTGTTAAATTCACAAAAACATTTCTATTACACTCATGTTGTAACTCATATAAATCATGTTCACATTTGTTTAAAAACTATTCAACCGAATTACACATCTGTGGGCAAAACACACTCGGCTTTCTAAATTTAACAGCATCACTATTATTAAGAGGAGAACTAGAGGCAACATTGGGAGAAAAAAAATGTCTTAAGAATAACATTACGTGCAAATAACCTCAACTGTATCATAGTCTCAACAATGTCTGTTTTACTTGCTGGTATGAATGAAAGGCCCTGATTCAAAACATCAATCTGTTCAGCAGTAAGTTCATAAGAAGCTAAATTGAAGACTAAGTCATTCTGTGCTGTTTCCAAGCTGAATGTTTGGTTGCTGATGTCTCGACTGACAATTTACGTTTCCTTCTGTCACTCCATATGTTGGTATCTTTTATCGGAACTGGTAGCACAGGAAAAGGATTAGCTGAAGCTGACGAAGTGGTAGAAGCTGAAGACAAAACTGCCATTTTTCGTTTAGCTCCAGAGCGTTCCCTCTCACCTTCTCGGGAAATGTTGTCAACAGTAGATGGCAAAGAAAAAAACAGCACTATCTACATCCAAGGAGGCATGTAATTTCCAAGAAGAAAAGGCGTGCCTATTAATACCACATTGAATATTCATAGGAACATTCCTGCCCACACTTGCAGGTTCAACACCTAAACTTCGAGTGTCTACTCTCTCATTATTACTTGTGTTACGTGGCCACATAAAAATATGGCCCTTGCAGAAATCATTAAAGTCCTGATTTAATTTTCTTATTTTGAGAGCCTTGAGTTTAATTTCATAAACCAAAACATTTGTAAATATTTCATCAAGCTGAAGCCAGTAAGTGTCAGTGATACCTATAGAGTTCATCTCTTTAAGAAGGCTATCAATCTCTTTCTGTAAATCATTCTCAAAGGGCTTAAAGAAACTGATAAACAGATGCATATAGCTAAAACTTAATTAAATGTTCATTTCTTGCCACTTACGTAGAAGTTCAGGGAATGCACTACCATGTGTAGGCATTCTAAGTAAAAGTAGCCCTCTAGGGACTACCTTAAAGTGAATGCAAGGCTCTAGATGTAAACATTGCCACTGGTAGCATTTTAAATTATATGACTTATTCTCAACAGTCTTCAAAGCATTCTTGAAAAACTCAGCATCAGGCATGAAGGTATTGTCATGATGTTCAACATTATCCAGCTTCAAAGAGAACAACGGATTGTCATTCACCTGTACCAGCCACTGCAGTCTATTAGTTATAGGAGCCACATTGTTCATTTCTCCTGCATTAGGTGTATAATACAACTCCAAATCAATGCCATCAACCATGCCAGCCAGACATAGCCAAAAACAACTTAGTCCAAACAAAAAACAAAAGCTACTTCTAGGCAGTAAAGGTCCTGTACAAAAAACAACGAACAACTGAAGAAATAAGTCCAGGACCAAACACAGCTTCTATGGAACCAACTTTAATAAAGCAGACTTAAAAAAGAGAATTAAAAAGAGGTTAGCGCTTCCATGCCTTGCAATATGCATTTCATCAGACAAACTAAGAACAAGCACATACATCCTATATAGTAACATCAATTAATTAATCAATGAAGCAATTTATGAACTTTAAGCAATGGTGTCAAGGGCACACACCCATTCAACCCTGAATACGTATGTGCCTGTAGCAGCACTATCCATCTACTTTCAGCTTTCTCTACCTTATTATTTAAATCCCCGCCCCGTTTATCAGCATAAACACATTGTAAAACCATAAAATAAAAAGAATGACCATCATATGCAGATACATGCTTATAAAATGCACTGGTAGGATCTTTGTGCCTAAAATAACCTATGTACTCAAGTAAGCATTCCCTCAAAGTCCTGGTAGTTTTTCCAGCATAGAAACTACTACATTTCGTGCAGGTAGCAAGATACACCAGATTCTTACTTGAACAGTCTGCATAAAATCTTTTCTAAGAGTGAGGACAGATTACCTAACAGAAGGGTAGGACATGAGAGGTATGTCAAACCTGTTATTACGTTTTCTAGTAATGTGAGCAGGGTATGTGATGTGAGAAGGAATAGTTGGCCAGTGCTCATATCTGATGACAGAATCGTAGGGATTGTAGGTGATGTGCCTAGGTTTTGGTTTAAAAATGGACTCTCTCTCAAGACACAACTTTGTTATGAGCACAAACAGAAGCTAAATTCAGTTTCAGATAGAAAAGGTACTTTTGCTTGTAGAAATTGTGCAGCTTGTCCTTATATATCAGATTCTAAACAATTGCATCCTACCATTGATTTTAGATTCCTATCCAAATTTTATGCAGACTGTTCGAGTAAGAATCTGGTGTATCTTGCTACCTGCATGAAATGTAGGACTTTCTATGTTGGAAAAACTACCAGGACTTTGAGGGAACGCTTACTTCAACACATAGGTTATATCGGGCACAAAGATCCTACCAGTGCATTGTATAAGCATGTATCTGCATATGATGGTCATTCTTTTTATTTTATGGTTTTACAATGTGTTTATGCTGACAAACAGGGTGGGGATTTAAATAACAAGAGAAAGCTGAAAGTAGATGGATAGTGCTGTTACAGGCACATAAGTATCCAGGGCTGAAAGGGTGTGTACCCTTGAAACCATTGCTTAAAGATCGTAAATGGTTTCATTGATTAATTAATTAGTGTTGCTATATAGGATGTATATGCTTGTTTTTAGTTTGTCTGATGAAGTGCCTATTTCAAGGCATGAAAGCATTAACCTCTTTTTAATTCACTTTTTTAAGTTTGTTTTATTGAAGTTGGTTTCATAGAAGCTGTGTTTGGTCCTGGACTTATTTCTTCAGTTGTTCGTGGTTTTGTATAGGATCTTTAATGCCTAGAAGTAGCTTTGTTTTTTGTTATATACAGTAAACTCTCAGTTAACTGGAATTCATGCAACCAGCACTGTCAAGTAACCAGAAAAAAAAAAAAAATACCAAAGAAATACAGTCCAATTTTCATAGGTTCATAGGTCGGTACTAGGCTATCTGCCTGAAGGCATTTATAGGCCTAGCCAGAGTGCATCGACTTTCGCCACCCCATTGATTAATTAACTGAGCCTCTGTCAAGCAGAGCCAATGATGTGATCCCATGGGTATATTTTCTGTTACCCATCCACTCGTCAAGGTTTCTCTTGAAGAGTGTTAGTGAGGGGCTCTGCCTGATGTAATTTGGAATTTTGTTCCAAAGCATGGGGAGTCTCTGTGACAGGAATCTATCCCTCCAGCATGTTCTATTTATTGCTGTGGTGAGGTTTAGTTCACTAGAGTGTGTGGCTCGCAGTGACTTGGATTTCTTTAGGTGGAGCATGTCCATCAATTCTGAGTTGGACATGGCTTTGTAAGTCAGGCAGAGATCACCTCTGAGTAAGCGATATGCCACTGAGTACAGCTGGAGTTTTTTCAGTCGGGCTGCATAGGACATATGTTTGAGGCCAGTAATCCTCTTGGTGAGGTACTTTTGTGGTCTTTCCAGCTGTTGGAAGTGTCTTGTGAGGTACATTCCAAATGGGGCATTGTACTCTATGATGGGTCTAATTAGTGATGATTAGAGGGGCACTATAACCTCCTTATTTCTAGATGCAAACCCTTTAGTAATTAGATGGGCCACATAGAAGGATTTCCTAACTACTTTGGCAATATGATTGTCAAAGGAGAGATTACTATCTACCTGGGTCCCCAGATCTCTTATTAGCTCTTCTGTATCAAGGGGGCTGCCAGCTATGTGGTAATTCATTTTGTTTTTCCCAAATGAGATGACTATGCATTTTTTGACATTTAGCTTGTGACCATGACTTTGACACCAGGTGTCCGTCTCAGTAAGGCCCTTTTGGAGGATGTCCGTGTCAGCCGGAGAGTTAATTATGGCTCCCAGTTTGCAGTCATCGGCAAACTTGGTTAGTCATAGTCCTCCTGTGTTTGCCTGTACTTCTGAGAAGTATATGCCAAACAGTAGGGGTCCCAGGACCGAGCCTTGCAGGACACCACTTGTGACTGGTTTAGAGTCGGACCTGGAGCCCGCTATTCTTACCGTGTGAGTTCTGTCTGTATGCCAGTTGGCAGCCCATCTCATGATGTAGGGGTTTATGTTCAGGCTGGTGAGTTTTTCTGTAATAACCGAGTGGGGAATGGTGTGAAAGCCTTGGCGAGGTCAAGGTAGGCTGCGTAAACCACCTTTCCCTCATCTATGGCCTTGGTGACTGTCTCGAAGAAGTCAACCAGGTTTAGTAGACATGATCTGCCCTTAACAAAGCCAAACTGGGTTGGGTCAAGTGTTTGGAGGCTCCCAATGTCTTTGTTAATGAGTTCCATGATGATGCACTCCATAGCCTTGCAGACCAGGCTAGTCAGGTTTATAGGGCGATAGTTACCTGGCTCAGTTGTGGCCCCTCCTTTGTGGAGAGGAATAACCATTGCTGTGCACCATTTTATGGACACATAGCCTGTGGAGAGTCTGAGGTTGAACAGCGTGTTTAGGTGGGGGGTTAGTTTGTTCTGTAGTTCATGCAAGATGCAGCTTGGGACACCATCTGGTCCCACTGATGCTGTGTTTTTGGCTTTTGAAAGGGCCATTTTCACCTGTACATCTGTGATTTTTGGGACACTACACTTTTCCGGTATTGTTGTAGGCTCTTTTGGAGGTGAGAGGGGGGTGAAGTTTGTACTGAATCTATCTGCCAGGATGTTGGCAATATCAGTAGGTTCAGTATATTTTGTGCTATTTTGCACTAGTTCAGTGCATATCTGCAAGTTGCCACTTAGATTCTTAACATAGCTAAAGAAGGCTTTGTGGTTATCTTTTGAATCCTTGGCTATTTTTCTTTCGAAGTTAGCCTTGGATGATTTCATGAGGGACCTCAGTTTCTTACTGATACTGGTCAGGGATGTCTTTCCTTCTTGGGATTTGCTTTTTTTCTGAACTAGTTTCCTCCTTCTATTGTATAGCCTGTTTATTGCAGGGGTCCACCAAACTGGTTTCCTTCTCTTAGAGGAGTGAGTCTTGGTTTTGCTAGGGATGGCACGATCTATGCATCCTTGTAGGTGCTCATAGAGTGCATTTGTAAAGATTTCTGCATCTTGGGCAGCATTATTCTTTAGCATGGGGGCTGTGAAACTTACCACCTCTGTCTTAAGTAAGGTGAAGTTTGCTTTAGAAAAGTTTTTACTGTGGTTTCCTTAGTTGGGGGTGGTGGAGGGGTGTGGACATCCAGAGTGATTAGTTTATGGTCTGATCTAACCAGTGACAGATTGACCTCCGGTGTGGAACACCTGTCGCCCATGCTGGTGATGACCAGGTCCAATATGTTTTCACCTCTGGTAGAGGTGTTTAGCAGCTGATCCAGGGCATTTGAGTTGATGAATTCCAGGAAGCGCTGGGCCTGGGAATTTGTACTCAAGTAGTTTTCCCAGTGAATGGTAGGGTAATTGAAATTGCCCAATATCAGGGTGTTTGGTAGGACCTTCATATGTTTTTCAGTGTCTCCAGAAAGGTGGAGTGATGGTCCTGGGTCATGAATGGTGATCTGTAGCAGGCCACAATTTGCACTGCAGATCTGCCCGATGTTAGTTGCACATGGATGATCTCAGAGGTATCATGCTGCGCCACTAACCTGGAGGTGTAGGTATCCTTGATGAATATGGATACATCCCCTCCTTTTGTGTTTCGATCCGTGTTCTGTGGCCGAAATGTGTGGTATGAGTTGTAGCCCAGTAGTGCTGGGGTGCTCCCTGGAGCCTTGAACCAGGTTTCAGTTACTGCACAGATGTCGATGTTCTCCATACGGAGGAGTGCTTCGAGCATGTGCATTTTGAGATTTAAACTCCTGACGTTGAGTAGCATAACCCTCAGTTTTTGTTAATTGTGCTGTTTACGGAGGTGGGTTTGACTTTTGACCCTTGCCTAAAAAAGGCACTATGGGGGCAGCAAGAGCCTTGGTCAGTATTCGAAAGCCTAGGGGTGACAGGTGCAAACCATCTCTTGCAAAGCAATGTGGCTTGTCGAGCATGTCTTCCAAGGCTGACAGACACTGAATCCCCTTTGAATGACACCAGAAGCTTAGCCAATTGTTGAAATTGATATTTTTTTCTTTATACTGAGGTATCATTCTTGGTGAGGGCAGGATGCTACTCAGGGTCAGGGTCATACCAGCCTGGGCTGCATGATCAGAGAGCTCTTCCGTGTCTCTTTTCATGTAGTCCAGGGAGGTACATCTCAGGTCATTCACACCAACATGAACAATGACAGAGTCATATTTGTACTTGTTCTGGAGTGACCTGAGTGCTTGTGTTATGTGGCGGATTCCGGCTCCCGACAGGCAGCTAACAGTAACCCTCTGCTTGTCCAGCTAGTGAGTGGGACATCAGTGTGCCTGACTATAGAGTCACCTATTACTAGTGTGTTAGGTATGTTATTTCACCTTAAGGGCTGTGATTGTGCGGCACACTGATTTTGTGTTTTATGTGTTGTCTGGTTTGTGACGGGAAGTGCAGGTTGTTTAGGTGTCTGCTTTGGAGGTCTCTGATGCTTTTGCAGGCTTTTATTTAGAGCCTCTGTGTATGATTTTGTGTATTTTTTGCCAGTGATGTTTTAGTAGGTCTGTGTGTGGCTGGATTTGTGGTGCAAGTGTTAACCTTCTCCTCTTGAATGTCTGTTCCAGTCTTGGGTCGAGAAAGCTTAGCTTCCAGTTTGGCTATATAATTCCATCTCTCGCATATGTTAGTGTTTTGTGGTAGGAGGAGAGGGTTGTCTGTGTACATTAGGCAGTTGTAACATTACCTCAGGATACCCAGATTCACCAGCTGGACTGGAGAGTGCACCTGAAGTTGCCCTTTGATCATGCCTGAATAGTAGGGTGAGCTGCATAGTTGCTTGGTTGGTGAGGGGTGAATAAAGAGCATTGCCCTGCTGGGCAATCAGTGTAAGGGTATATTAGTGCTTGTTATTGGGTCTGAGCAAGTGCTGGGCTGTAAGATGCTTTTTGAGTGCTTAGATTGAGAGTTGGACTAGTTTCAAGGGAAAAACTGAAGAGAAGAATTAGTGACACCAGGAATAATTTAACTGTAGCTAACTGGCACTGCCCAGTGCGCAAAACCGTGCAAACACATTTTTTTTAGTAGGGAAATGAAAGAGATATAAATTAGCCCAAAATGGCCAATAAACTACTGACGGCTGGGCTGGAACCACTCCTCCAGGGACAGATAGGTTGCTCAAAGCTCCCCTCTCTCACAGGTGAACAGAGAAACTTCCTTCTATCCAAGTAAGATATGGGCAACTCAGAAACTTGTATCACAGCCCTGAATTCAGCACTAGCCTGAAAACTGGACTATACTAGCTTAGAAAGGTGGGAAACAAGGAATTTTTTTTTGTTTGTTTTTTTGAAAAGATAAGGCAAAAACAGTAAAAAATCCACTTAAAACAGCTTTAAACGACTACAAACGATTAGAAAAGGCTATTGCACTTTAGTGTGTAGCCTACAACAGTTAAACAAATTATTTAAACAAAAAACAACTTTTTAAAACTAACAAGTTGACAGAAAACACCAGGAAGGACCCTGTTGACCAGAGACGGTAGAGTCAAATATACAGACCAGATACATGAATTTGACCTAGGTTTCATCTTTATTATACAGACTTCTTCAGAATATGAACCATTCATATTCTGAAGAAGTCTGTATAATAAAGACGAAACCTAGGTCAAATTCGTGTATCTGGTCTGTATATTTGACTCTACCATCTCTGGTCAACAGGGTCCTTCCTGGTGTTTTCTGTCAACTTGTTAGTAGTTTGGATTGAATTTTTTAAAACTGCAGGCAGTCAAATAAGTACAATATGTGAAAAAAACAAGCTTTTAAATCACAATAAACACTGGAAAATCAGCGTTTAAGCGGAAAACAATTAAGTACAACATGAAAGTACAGAAAACTGATACGTAATCACTCCAAAGTCTCTCTCCTAAGCTAAAAGGCTTGTGTCACTTTAAGGCTTGCTAGTGCTACCCAGTAGGTTAGTTACAGGAAAGATGGGAAACAAGCACAGATGTGGTCTTTTAAACCAGAAAGTTGAAAGAGACAGACAAACTATCCAAATGGTCAATAAACTACAATTTCTGGACCAAGAACCTCTCCTCTCATGGTAGACAGGCTACCTAGTGCTTACCACTCCCAGTGATAAGCTAGAAGGCTTTCCTCCAACACAGAAAGGCTTGCGGGGCTCAGAAGCTTACCAACAGTCCTGGATATAGCAACTCTGTATATGGACTAGGCTAGTTACAGGAAAGGTGGGAAACAAGAGAAAGTACGGCTTTTAAACCAGAATGTTTAAAGAGATGGAAAGAAAACTGCCCAGATGGCCAATAACTACAATTTCTGAACCAAGAACCACTCCTCTTGTGATAGATAGGCTACCTAATGCTTACCAGTCCCACTGATAAGCTAGAAGGCTTCCCTCCAACACAGAAAGGCTTGGGGGGATCAGAAGCTTACAAAGAGTCCTGGAATACAGCAGATCTGTACCTGGACTAGACTAGTTACAGGAAAGGTGGGGAACAAGTACAAATGTAAGCTTTTAAGCCAGCAAGTTGAAAGAGATGGAAAACTGCCTAAACAGCCAAATAAACTACAATTTCTGGGTCAAAACTCACCACAAGGCTTTCCTCCAACACAGAAATGCTTGGGGGCTCAGAAGCTTACTAACAATCCTGGATGCAGCAACTCTGTAACTGGACTAGACTAATTATAGGAAAGGTGGAAAACAGGCACAAGGCAACTTTCAAACCAGAAAGGTGAAAGAGATGGAAAAAAACTGTTCAAACAGCCAATAGCTACAATTTCTGGGCCAGGGACCACTTCTCTTGTGGTAGATAGGCTACCTGATGCTTACCACTCCCACTGATAAGCTAGAAGGCTTCCCTCCAACATGGAAACGCTTGAGCGGGTCAGAAGCTTACAAAGAGTCCTGGACCTGGACTAGACTAGTAATAGGAAAGGCAGGAAACAAGCACAAACACAGGCTTTTAAATCAGAAGGTTGAAAGAGATGGACCCAAACAGCCAATAAACTATAATTTCTGGGCCAGAAACTCCTCCTCCTCTGGTAGACAGGATACCTAGTGCTTATCACTCCCACTGATAAGCTAGGAGGCTTCTCTCCAACACAGAAGGGCTTGGGGGGCTCAGAAGCTTATCAACAGTCTGGGATACAGCAAATCTCTACCTGGATTACACTAGTTATAGGAAAGGCGAGGACCAAACGCAAAACAGGCTTTTAACCAGAAAATAGAAAGAGATGGAAAAACTGCCCAAATGTCCAATGAACTACAATTTCAGGGCCAAAACCCACTCGTCCCATGGTAGATAGGCTACCTAGTGCTTATCACTCCCTCTGATAAGCTAGAAGGCTTCCCTCCAACACAGAAAGGCTTGGGGGGGCTCAGAAGCTTACCAACAGTCCTGGATACAGCAAGACTGTATCTGGACTTGACTAGTTACAGGAAAGGCAGGAAACAAACTTAGAATTTTTTTTTTGTTACAGAAAAGCAGCTAAAACAGCAGTAAATACAATTCAAATTGTAGTGCAGGCAAGCACACCAGAGCATGTAGCAACACTACGGCAAATACAGTTCAAATAAATGCAATTAAATTAACAAATGACTAAAAAACAAGTGCAGAAGGCAGTAAATTAGAAGGCTACTAACAAGCAGTAATAAGTGCAGAATAAGAATGACTAAACAGATAACAGCATGCAGAAGGGCAACTAAGACAGATACAGTAAGAGCAGATGAATAATATATATATATATATATATATATATATATATATATATATATATATATATATATATATATGGATCTACTACTTTTGATCGACAGCACATTTGATTGAAACTCATTTGATCGACAGCACATTTGATCAAAAAACAGTATTCATGGCAATTAACAGGGATTTGTCCCCCCCTCCCCAAAGTCATGCGACCCTGGAGTTGATATATATAAAGGTAGGGAGCGTGTGGGAGGCACAGCCCCCATATTGTGGAGTGTGGGGGGCAAAGCCCCCACCTAATTTCCTTTAAAAGAAGAAAATAAAAGAAAATATATATTTTCAATGAAAATAGGTGTGGGGCTGTGCCCCCCACACCCTCCTACTTTTATATATCAACTATATATATATTTTTTGTTTATTTGAGGGAAGGAGCAAAGCAGGATTAAGAGGCTAAAGGGGTTGTCCTTCCCAAATGCTCTCTTTGTACACAGTAGGAGTGCCTGAAATCAGAATATGATCTCACTGCACTCAGTTGAGTGAGCAAATGAGATGGGCCCAGAAGGGTATCCAAATACAAATCTGCAAGAGGGGTGGGCAATTTCAAAGCCACCAACATTAATACCAAAACAAGAACAGAAAGGGTGGGTGGGGAACTAACTGTAGAAAGACAGCCACAACTTCATTTGAGTTAATATTCAGTGAAAAACACAAATACATAAATTAAATAAAGTACTATATGCAAAAGAGAAGATGAAAGTGTTCTAAATTCACATATACATCCAGCTGATTCAGGTAGATGTTAGCCAATCAAAGCTCTGATATTAAGCAGAGATAACTCAAAATGTACCACTTATATAAGGCAAGACTGGATGTCAGTGATGAGCTGAAACTACCCCCACTGCTATCAATGGCTACACAGAAATTCTAAAAAGTACTCTATAGAGAGACAGCCACAACTTCAGTTGAGTTATTATCCAGTGAAAAATACAAATAAATAAATTAAATACAGTACTATATGCAAAAGAGCAGATAAAAGGGTACTTAAATTCACTTATACATCCAGCTGATTTCAGGTAAATGTTAGCCGGCCAAAGCTCCGATATTAAGCAGAGATAACTCAAAATGTACCACTTATGTAAGGCAAGACTGGATGTCAGTGATGAGCTGAAACTACCCACCACTGCTATCAATGGCTACACAGAAACTCTAAAAAGTACTGTGTAGAGAGACAGCCACAACTTCAGTTGAGTTAATATTCAGTGAAAAACACAAATAAATAAATTAAATACAGTACTATATGCAAAAGAGCAAATAAAAGTGTACTTAAATTCACTTATACATCCAGCTGATTTCAGGTAGATGTTAGCCAGCCAAAGCTTTGATATTAAGCAGAGATAACTCAAAATGTACCACTTATATAAGGCAAGACAGGATGTCAGTGATGAGCTGAAACTACCCCTCACTGCTATCAATGACTACACAGAAATTCTAAAAAGTGCTCTGTAGAGAGACAGCCACAACTTCAGCTGAGTTAATATTCAGTGAAAACACAAATAAATAAATTAAATAGAGTACTATATGCAAAAGAGCAGATAAAAGTGTACTTAAATTCATTTATACATCCAGCTGATTTCAGGTAGATGTTAGCCACCCAAAGCTTTGATATTAAGCAGAGATAACTCAAAATGTACCATTTATATAAGGCAAGACAGAATGTCAGTGATGAGCTGAAACTACCCCCCACTGCTATCAATGGCTACACAGAAATTCTAAAAAGTACTCTGTAGAGAGACAGCCACAACTTCAGTTGATTTAATATTCAGTGAAAAACACAAATAAACAAATTAAATACAGTACTATATACAAAATAGCAGATACAAATTTATTTAAATTCACTTATACGTCCAGCTGATTTCAGGTAGATGTTAGCCGGCCAAAGCTCTGATATTATTCCACTTTCTGTTTTCTCTCCCACAGAAACATACTTTACATTTTTAGAGTTTCAGATATTTAAAAAGGAAGATAGGAATAAATTCCCTCTTTCCCCAACCTGAGAACAAGTCAAACCATACAAATAGTATAGGATACAGTATTAGTCAGGCCTATTTTTAATAGTAACTCTGAAGCAACTAGAAACTACAGTTATCCAGCATCTACCAATCCCCATGGGTGCCAGTTAACTGTGAGTTTTAAGATGTTTCAACATATTTTGATTTCATGTATGTGATACAGTGGTCTACCCACTTGGTGATATCAGTGTTTATGGCCACATCTGACAGTGTTGAATGAATACCTCAGTATAAATTTGTGTCAAACGCTTTGGATTTGTCAAGTTCAAAAGGATGATAGTGTTGTTGTCATGCATGCCTCGATGATCTCTTTGAGGACATCTAACAGATGTAAGAGACATGATGTTGCAGTAACAACTCACACAGGTCTGTTGCACATGGCCAGGATATTACTAGTGTCCATTTAGAAAAAGTCCAAAATGGCATGTTGGTCTACCTCAAAGATGAGGAGAGTCAGGATGTGTCTATACATGCATACATTTGGTGCTGTCCCCCAACTCAAATAGGTACATGCTGATGTGCACCCTTCTACAAGAGCATAGTCTGTTTGGGGGGTTGTTGAAGTGTGTATTCAACCATGTCAGGAAAGTGTATGTGATGTGTTACATGATAGGCAATCTGTGATGTTGTCACAGCCTATAGATTCTGTGTAATAGGCCTGGATGTAGGTAAGCCAGTGCATTCTGGCTACCCTGATCTGGCCTAGGGTTTAAACACAATCCCTCATGTAGGTATCATTGAGAAACTCTCCCATCTAGGGATTAAACCTTAGGTCACTGGATGAGTAACCAACTGGCTCACTGAAAGAACACATACTATGAAAGCTGGTGAATCAACCTGTACCAGTAGAGCTGTCATCACTGACATACACCAGGGATCTGTGCTTGGCTCTTTACTGCTTGGAATATATTTCTCAACAGCTCAGGCCAAAGTATACTGTCTTTGCTGATTCTGGTATACTGGGTGCAATCAGAGTCCACCTGTGATGATAACATACTACAGCAGAGACAAACATAGACAAATGATTGGTGACAAAGCAACAGGGTCTACAAATAAATGCAAACATGTGTATTTTGTCTTTCTGCAAAGTGGAATTCCCTGCTAATTATAGCACTGAAAACAGTCCCACTATGTTGAAACCCAGTGATGTAAGCACTGGGAACACAGGCACATAGCAATCTGAACTTCAACCATCAAGTGTCCACACTAGTATTGAAAACCTATGTTGTGCACATCATATGTCACACCATAATATTCAGATCTGTGGATTATATTACAGCACCGTACTCAAACATCATCAGAACACTAATATAGAATATAATGTCCTCTTTTGCATGTACCTCAACAGACACATGCAGCCACTGGAGAGACCACAGGGGTTTCTCACCAAGAAAACACAGGGCCTACAAACCATGCCATTATGTATGTGGATAGTCTGAAAGCCATGTCACTATAATCTGTATTGTATAGGATGCAGTGACTTCTGCCTCACCTCCAGGTAAGTCTCAGACCCTTCCCTGGTGGGAATAATGCAAATCCACATATTAGATATAGCTGATGACATCAGCATTGTCTGGTGAGGAGAATATGGCATTAACAGTGTCCCACATGCTGGTATAAAAGGCTCTATCTAATGTCAGGCAAGTGCACACAGACACACACCCCAACTGACTGCATTGAGAATAGAACCCCTACTTATCTAAGTATACAGACTACAGAACTCTGTTTGTAAGGCAAGTGCCACAGCTCAAGTCTGACTTGCAGTGTCTCAGACAGCACTTTATAGCTGAAGACATCAGCAGTGTCTGATGAGGAGAATATGGCAATAAATGTCCTACATGCTGGTGTAAAAGACTCTCTCTAATGTCAAGCAAGTACACACACACACACACACACACACACACACACACACACACACACACACACACACATACCGCAGTTGACTGTAGTGAGACTAGAAACCCTACCAATCTAAATACACAGACTACAAAACTCAGTAATTTATGTAAGGGCCACAGTGCACATCTCACTTTTACAAGACTGCAGGCTAGCGCATAGTGGATGACATCAACACTGGATGCACAAGTGAAGATGTTGGGAGATTTGTATGAAACATATGTGTAGGCATGTGCAAGTATCAAATTGTTGTCAGTCCATGAGATTGGAGTGGTAACTGTAGGATACGCACTTCTACTCTTCTGGCTAGATACACACACACACACACACACACACACACACACACACACACACACACACACACACACACACACACACACACACACACACACACACACACACACACACACACACACACACAGCTGACTGCAGTGAGAACAGAACCCCTATCTATCTAAGTATACAGACTATAGAACACAGTAATTTATGCAAGAACCACAGCAAAAGTCTGATTTTTACAAGGCTGCAGAACAACTTATAGTGACTGACATCAGCACTGGATGTAGAAGAGAAGAAGATGGGAGGCCTGCATAGGTTCATAGCTTCATAGGTTCCTATGAAGTTATTAGGCTAATGGCCCTAGGGTCTTTACAATCATGGCTGTGTAAAAACCCAAGTACCCTTACTGAACATATTTAGATGTTCGTTGTTAGCAGAGTGATTTTGTGATCAGCACTGACTAGCCCTGTTCATGAGAGATATAGGTGCCACTCCCTGGGGTGAATTTATAATCACCTATCTTCTTCTTCTTCTTTTGACTTTTCCCAGTTAGAGGTCACCACAGTGGATCACCTGTCCGCTCATGATTGGCAGTAGACTTTTACTGTGTCAAGTTGCCAGCCCGGCGCCCAACCTTCCAGGGAAGGCAGACTCACACATGCACTCACGCCTAGGGCCAATTTAGAGTATCCAATCCACCTACAGTATGTCTTTGGGATGTGGAAGGAAACCGGAGCACCAGGAGGAAACTCATATGACCACAGGGAGGACATGCAGACTCCACAAAGAAGGCATCCCAGCCGAGGATTGAACCAGAGAACCTCTTGCTGTGAGGTGACAAAGCTAACTGCTGCACCACCATTGCTGCCCTTATAATCATTTATCTAGTTGTCAAATTTATGGTTGAATAGGGTCATTGTGGAGCACTGCTTCACATGCAGTGGGAGTGTAATACAGAGGAGCGTCAGTTGCTGGGAGATATAGCTGTCTCTCCAGCATTTTCTCTTTATGTCACAGGTAAGGTTGACATCCCTGGAGCAAGTTATTTTTATCCTATTTGATTTGCAGATGTCCAGCATTTACATTAGAGCAGGGTCCCAGACTGCTCTAAAAGCCAGGCCCAGGTTGCCTCTCAGCAGCCTGTATGATACTGAGTACAGTGACAGAGCTTTCCGTCTTTCCATGCATGTCATGCTTTGGAGGCCCTGTATTCTCCTGGTCAGAAACCTCTGTGGTCTCTCCAGTTGCTGAAGGTGTCTGTTGAGATACAAAGAGAAGGAATCATTGTACTCAATTAGTGGTATGATAAGGGTCAAGTACAGCAGAGCTATGACCTCCCTGGTCTTTGATGCAATTCCCTTAGTTATGAGGTGGGCAATGTATAATGTGGGTCTTACCATTTTGGACACATAGTGATTGATGTTTAGATTGCTATCAAACTGTGTTCCCAAGTCTTGCTCCACTGAGTTTTAGCTTAGAGGGGTGCTATGTATAACATAATTAGCAGGGCTACTTTTTTGCCAAAGGGGACAATGAGGCATTTTCCTGTGTTAAGTTTCAGTCCGTGAGTTTGGCCCCAATCATTTGTCTGTGTCAGGCCTTTCTGTAATATGTTAACATCATTGGGGGACTCTATATAATTTTGCCCAGTTGACAGTCCTCTGCAAACCTGGTAAGCCACAGGTTATCTACCTTTGCCTGGACTTCAGAGAAATAGTTTCTAGACACTATAGGGCCCAGCACAGATCCCTGAGGTACTCCATTGGTAAGTGGTCTACTGGTGGAGGTGGACTCTACAACTTTGACAGTGGGCATTCTGTCGGTGAACCAGTTGGCTACCCATCCAGTAATTTATGGATTAATCCCCAGGTGGGAGAGTTTCTCTATGATACGTAAATGGGGGATTGTGTCAAAGCACTTGGCTAAATCAAGATAGGCAGTATGTCCTGTTTTCTCTCATCAAGGGTTTTGGGAACATTATCAAAGAAGAACACTAGGTTTAATAAGCAAGATCTACACTTCACAAAACCAATATGTTTTTTGGTCAGGAGTGTTAAAAGTCACCTATGTCTCTGTGTACAAGGTCCATGATGAATCTTTCCATAGCCTTGCAGATACAGCTGGTTAGGCTTATGGGTCAATAGTTCACAGGATCAGTTGATGGATGTGTAGGCATGTTCAGCTGTGAAGATAGTTCTAGTTCTGCATGTTACTAGATTGACGTGCATTGCATATTACACAACATTTGATATTAATGTATGTAGTGTAGTTGCTATATTTGTGAAAAAGTACTGGAGACACCAGGGTTGCAGTGTATGGGGGAAAGCAACACATGGTTACATTGTAAATATGTGACATATTGTTGAGTTTGTTGAGATTCCACATGTAGTTTCATGGGATAAGGAGTAAATGGACAGTAAACAACAGTAATACATGTTAAATTTGGCTTTGCATAGCACAGCAGTGAGCAGCAGGTTTGCACAATGGTTGGCAAAGTGTTTGTGCATGCAAGATACACATTTCAGTTATTTTCACTGTGTGCATGTAGTTAAGTAGTGTGCAAATGCGAGCCACATTGCTAAAAGTCTGACAGTACTGAGTGTATGAAAAACACCTGCTGTTTAGCTGACTCTCTGGCAGCAGGTGTAAATGCATTGATACATGTCATTTTTATGATACTAGGTTCAAATCCAGGTGTATTTAATGCTTTAAAATAAACAGTGATAATGAAATTATATCAATTCTTTATACTACATGTGTTTCTGTGTGTTAGCATAGTACAATGGGTTTAATTGGCATTGTGTGGAGGTAACTGCAGCATTGTACACATGCTCACTGTTGCTTGGCATTGGTGTGTGATGCCAAACTCCGCCCAAACATAGAGGCCAAAAAGTGAAGGGATCCGTTGCTTTTTCTACTACTTATGTGTGTTGTGTGCTGACTTTATTTTTTTGATCAGATTATAGGTGTTAAAATGGGGTAGATAGGAAAGTGGTAAGATGGGGAATAAGCAGGGGGAAGAAGAAAGGGAAAGCAATACAGGAACGTGCAGGGGGGGGGGGTTGGGAAGAACCATAGCTATCCATTTCTTCAACAGTAAAAACTGATAAACTATGCAGAATATTAGCTGAATTTGAACTGTTACCTCCAGAGAGAGGGGAGTGACAACAACATAATAATGTTGTATGGCCAATTGGACCAAATCAAGGGTGTCAAAATCACATGTGCACAAAATGAACTATGTGTGGGACAATATATATATATATATATATATATATATATATATATATATATATATATATATATATTTTGTGTGTGTGGGACAGGTGCCCGATTTTCTTTAAATTCTGTAAGAGAGAGATGCAGGGTAAGGGACGTAGGTATGTCTGGGTCAGGTAAGTTGGGTAGGTGAGAAAGCAAATGCAAGCAAACAAGGCAAACAAGACAAAAAACAGTGACAGTGAGAGACACAAAAAGTTGGGGGATATCATGACTTGCTGAGAGAGGGTACAACCCAGGCTCATAACCATCAAACTTGGAGACAGTGAGAATCAAGTCCTCACCATCTGGACTGACATCACTGTCCCCTTACTTCACTATTGGAAGGAGTGCTTGCTGTCTTCTCCTCCTCCTATGGACCATGAGGAAGAGCAGCCTCTCCATCTGGCATAGGTGTACACAAATGGCATGGTACATGACCCTACATACCAACTCTGGCATCTCCTGGCAGGTGGTGAAATCCCCACCTCTGCCACTGCCCCTTGAGGGTACCACTGCACCAGCTGCCAGGGCAGTACTACCTGAGGGTGCAGGTAGTGCAGGGGCAGCAGAGGCAGTGCTGCCAGGTTGGGTCACAGACGTGCTGGGCATCAGTGATAGAGCTGGTAGAGTGGGTCAGGCTGATCCACTGGGGCTGGCCTACCTTGCTATACTGTGGAGCAATTATTGATATGGTACAGATGGGTGACATGGAGACATTTTGAAGACATATAATAGAAAATATAAAAAGAGAGATAAGGGTTTGGGTGAAAGAAAAAAAGAGATAAAATTAGTACCCTCATATGTGACATGCAATGCATTAACACAATTATACAACTATTTTATCTGAAGTATGACATTTAAGTATACATCCTAAAAAATACACACTGTAACTACAGATTGCTGACAGTAATCCTTGAAATGTGCATATATTGCACATATTAGTATTCCAATTATACAGATTACAGTTAACAGCAAGGCATTTGTGCCACTTGTATAGAGTTTAATTTAACATAAATATTATTAAAGAAAGGCAGTATTGTGTAGTTGTGATCCATGGTATTTGAACCCACAATCCCTGACTACAGTCTAATATTTGACAACTAACGTTAATTTGTTCTATAGAGTAATGCATGCATACTTGCTTTTACAATTAGGATTTGCATGCTCAGTTTGCTACAACTGTAAAAAAAATCTACCTTTAACTTTTAAAGCTACAATAATGCTTATCTTGTGCTGCATACATACCACTTGCTCACATCAGTCTCTCCATTCGAGCAACATGAGCCAGTACATTGAGCTCACATTCAATATTAGCTGGGGAAAGAACTGAAAAGAACAGAAGAGCATTATGCATACCAGTCTTGCCTATATTTAGCTTTCTAACTATTACAAGTACTCTCTTATGATCATACTTACACAGCTGGGGGAATGTTCACAGTCTCAAATTCATTCAACTAAAGGTTGAAAGTATCCCTTTTACACCTGTGTAGGTAATTAAAATGATGCCTACACTACTCTCCAGTGTGTGATTCCAGTATGACTGGATATAGCCTGAGCCAAACTATTCTATTCCTCAGACTTGTACTAGGAGCCAGAATAGTCCCCCTGCAGAAGCCTTAGGCTGTGGTGCTTTACCAGGAGTCCAATAAATATCCTGGACACCCTACCTCTGTGCCCTAAACTGGACAGCTTCCCCTCCAATGCTAGACATGTCTAATATCTGAACTAGAGCAATGGCAACTAATGCTTTCCTGACAATTCTAGCTACCACATTTATTGGTAGTGTGCAAACCCAAGCAATGATCCCAACTATGTTTCTGGGATGTTAAGCGGAGTGTAGCAGTGCAAAGCAGGGAGGAAATAAATACTTGAAACTGGAAGGTTAATCTTACACTTGGGCTTATTTTGAGGAGTGTCTGGTAATGTAGTTTGGAAATATATTTTGGCAATTGGGAGGTAACTGTTAGGCCAGTTAAGTTTGCAGACATGCACTGGGGGCATAAATGTCATGACCTGACTCATTTGTTTTTAGCTTTATACACTGGTAACATTGCTATTTAAAGTGTGGGATTCAAACTTAGACATAAGGACAAAACATTTTCTTCCACAGCATTGATATTCCATCTTTGCCACAGAAGAAATACTGCTTAGCATAGTCAGTATTTATTCATAAATAGAGGTGACACTTGATGTGTTACACATGGTCCTGGGCATCCTCGTGAGGGGAGCTCATCCAGCATACATCAGTCATGTTCAGGTAGCAGCAGTGCATCTGACCATGGGCATGGACATGCCAGTGCAACTCCTGGCAAAGTCAGTTCTCATGTTTGGGTACAAAAACAATTAATTGCCACCTCTCTCATGCATGGCTCACACCTGTCAGACATAAAAAGATGTAGAGCTAACACAGAGCTTGGCTATGTTCATGCAAACACTTGCACACTAATTTCACCTGGAGGACCCATACAGACCTTTTGTGTCAGCCCCCCCAACACTCTGTACAAGTGATGATAACTGTGCCATATCCCTGTTTTCTATCTTTTGGATTCAAAGATACATAAACTTTGTGTCTGATGTTCAGGGTGCATAGCTGACTTAGTGCTTAGTATATCTGCATTTGTGATGTTGAATTGGTAATTGTACCTTTGACTTATATTGGTCTTACAAAGTTAAACAGTTGATAGCATAAATCTTTTTTCCATCATTATTGTTAATAATCTTGTGAGTGTTGTAAAGTCTGAAACTGAAACGTGTATCATTACTTTCTAACTTTTCTCTCTTACTATTTTCCATTACAAACGTATGGTGCTAAACTGAGGGCATGCAGTGACTGTTACTACTTTTGAGAGGTGTGACTGTGTGATTCTTTGATTCCTGATGGATACTACTTAATAATGGGCACATATAAGTCAAATAAGTCTCTGCTGTCACATGTTAAGGTAATTTCTGTACAAATCGCCCACCTTTTACTTGCTTACACTACCAAGTAAGAACATGCAAGGATATGGCAGTCATTCATATTATTACACAATGCACTCCAGGTGAAACACTTATCTCATAAATCCAGCAGTTCAAACAGTTTTGGATCAGGGCTGACTCCATCTGATGCAAACAGTACACAGTCATTACATGAGTAGGAAAAAGGTTATGAGCATTACCTGACATCAATGTTTCTATATGTATGTGCATATGAGTAAGGTTTTAGGCCCTTAGAAGGTAAGTGAGTGTGCTATGTGTTGGGTCTTAGCCAATGTGAGGGAATATTGAGCATGCCTACATATGCCTACACCCACAGCAGCTGCTGGTTCCCCACAACTCCTCACCTGCATGTGGCTGTGGTGGCCTTGCTATTGGTGGTGGGATGTGTGCCCCTTCCCCTTGTTGATCCTGCTTAAGCTGTTTTCTCAGGATGATGGTGTGTAGCATGGCACATACTGGAAATATTTCAGTACATGTATGTGGATTGTACTACACGGTTTCCCCAGATGTATCTAGGCACCGGAACCATGACTTCAGCAGCCTAAACACACGCTCTATGATATTTATGATTTGAGTGTGTGCCTCATTGTTGCATTCTTCAGCAGGTGTATGTGCATTTCTGATTGGTGTTATCACCCATGGTTCCAATGCATAACCTGCATCCCCCTATAAATGATCTTGTGGGATACCCCCTAGTGAACATCTGCCAGAGTTGGGAGGTGCACCAGATACGGGAGTCGTGGTAACTGCCTGGGTTGCCAGCACACACATTCAGATGATTCCATTGGCATTAGACACAACTTGGCAGTTAATAGAGTGGAAGCTCTTTCTATTTATGTAGACCCTTCCCTGTTCTCCGGTCGGTGCCTTAATTTCTACATATGTGCAATCTATGGCACCCAGTATTTCAGGGTAGAACTCCTGAATATTTCTGGCCCTATCCTCAGGAGTATGGGTAAAATATATGTAGTTACTAGCATGTTGGAGCATAGCATTCAGGAATTGATGAAGGATCCTGGATGCTGATGCCTGTGACAGCCCCAGCATGTCCCCTGTTGGTCTCTGAAAGGTACCTGTAGCTGAAATTCTAAGTGCTGCACATACCTTTGCTTTGACTGGGATGGGTTCCCCTCAGTTTGCCCAGGATCTGAGTTGAGGAAAACAGATGTTGCAGAGCTCCTGTAGCGTGTCTCTATCCACCTTGTAGTGCTCTACAATTTCTACATCATGTAGATTGTGACAAGTTAACTGGGGTCTGAAAACTCTTCTCCTTCTTGGCCTTGGTCTATTAGCAGCAGCAGCACAGATGTCAGCATCTTGCACCTACAAATTAATTAAAGCAATAGCAGCCACTAACATTGTTTCTGTGTAGACTCCTTTCCATGGCTGTATTCCTATAGGTTTTGGAATTCAGAGGGAAAACCAGCACTGAGTCTACATTGTTGCTTTATAGCTTGTTGAATAGCTCCTCAATCTTGGATTGATTGGTTAGCATACAGTTCAGCTGCTTATGCTGTAATTTGCATGCAATGGTGTTTACCTTGTTTTCATAATTCTGTGCAGCTGTACACACTGTGTAGAGCCACTTACTGAATCTAAAACAGTTTGCTACTGTGTGTACATTGAGCCACTCCAGGCACATGGTAGCAACAGACCCTGTAGGCTTTATTGAATCTGGCCAAAAGTCTTTTTAAAATGGCTAGAAGTGAAAGGAATGAGTCCAAATTCACCTATTTTGTATATATGCATTCCCTAAAGCATTTGTGCACAGTGTACTCAAAGCAGATTGCATATTTCTTAACTAATGGATTGGATATCACTCCAAGCTAACAAATTCTCTACCTCCACTTATACTCTGCTAAATATTATGTGCCACTGTACCAAGTATTGTGTAATTTCCTGAATTCTCCACTGCTTTTGTGTTTGCCTCTTACTTATCAAGGTTATTTAAAATATATTCATGTTTTGTAAAATATTTTGTCAGATTAGGTTTGGGTCATTTCCTTACGTATTTTTGAAATTTGACCCTTAGTATACGCAGTTATTTTTCTAAAAGTTGTTGCTTTCCTGAAGCTGTTTTAAATTTCCTACTAGCATTTCATTGTTTCAGCATGGCTGCTTTCAAGCTTCTCATGATATATTTGCATATTTTTCTGTTTCTCTCATGCTGTCCCTTATATTCATCCTATGTTTTGAAAGCAGACAGCAGCATTTTGGGTGCTCTGACCTCTGCAGACTCCACCCTATCCATTTTAAGAGATGGGGTCACCATAACTTTTTACAGAATCACAAGATTTCAACAGCTGTAGAGAGACATAATTTCTTCTCTTTTTTGTGTTATCTGGTTTATGAAAGTGTGCACCTTCCATTTTTATTCCTTTGTAATAACACATATTTATAATTAAAACAGGTCAGTCTCAGTTCTGAGCTTTAGGGAAACATACCACTGACTGCTCTTAATTCTTTGTAAACTGCTTATACTCATAGTATGTGATAGCTTATGGAGTAAGTGTTTTATACAAGCCAAAGACTTTCATTTCTATAACATTATGGAAATTTGAAGTACAAGGACATGGGAAGATACGAACTGGAGTAAAGTACAAGAATGGGTGGGGGTATAATGTTGGTGGCATGTAAATAATAAATAGCTATTTAGAGCTATTAGCTATTTACAAGAGAATAGTGAGGTTGAAATTCTAGACATAGTTTTGAATGATATTATACCATGGGAGATTGTAAAATAGTGTTGATGTACATTAGTCCAAATATGGAAAAGTCTGCATAATAACTTTGAATGCCCTAGAAGTGTTGTACTCTTACATCAGCTGGTATAACAGTAGTACCAGAAGCAGCTATGATTCCCTTTTTATGGAGATGGTGTATTGACATTAACTTCATCCAAATGATAAACAATCCTACTCATAAAACTGTGTGAGATTTACTACTAATTAATAAAGATGGACTAATAAAGAATATTTTAAAATGAACTGCAAAGAGGTTAAGAATATGATAGCATTTCTTTGGATATTTTGGCATTACCAGAGATAAGAAGAGACATTATATATTAAACCATGAGTATATTAGATAGAATATGATTAGTACAAGACGTTAAAAATGTAGCTTGGCAAAGTAAACATTTAAGAGATAATATTAACTGTGGATGGGGTTTATTCAAAGGTATTTGTAATATATACTTAGATGATACTAAAAACAGATTTAGAGGTAAATCATGGTAGAATAACCATGTACATAAACCTTTTAAATAAGAAAATAATATTATATCAGAAATATAAAAAAAACACATTTCAGTGAGAAATGTCTGAAACAAATAACAGAACAGCAAAAAAAGGATCTATTGCTCAAGAAAAGTAGACATAAGAGCTCCTTGTGAATCTAAAATACAATCAGAAAAGATTTTATAAGCATGTCAACTGAACTAGGATTGCATGGACAATGGTTGGGCATATTCATATTAAAAAGTAGAATTATTATTTGAATGTTTGAAATAGCAAATAGACTCAATGAAGGGATTCAATAAAGCCTACACAGTCATTTTTCACCACGTGCATGTTATGGTGCAATGCACATACAGCCGCAAATATTTTTAGATTCAGTAAACTCCATGTAGCGGTGCAGACTCACACACAAACAAGCAAAATACAGTGGCATGCTAATTGTAGCATAAGTAGCTGAAGTTTATGCTAATCAAGCAAACCAACATGGTGGAGTGATTCAACAAGCTCTAAAGCCACTGTGTAGACTCCATGCTGGTGTCCCCTGTATACTTGAAAACATTTTGAATACAGCCATGGAAAGGAATCTACACAGACAGAAGAACAAGTAAAAGTTGTCAGATTTGTACAGAATTGACCTTAACTTGTAATAGCAGACACATAATTCCAGTTCTATACAGGATGACTGCAACAAAAGGAGAGTAACAATAACAACATATCCTTTTTAAGTGCCATGACATAAATGCAGCTGTTCTCCCCCACCCCAAAATGAAGCATATACTTATAACTAATGCAGACAGCTAAATGTGTAAATCCCATGAAACAGAATATTCATAGTGGCATGTAAGCATATGTAGTATGTAGCTGATGAAATACAATAATATTTTCATAAAAAAGCACTCCTCTGTGCAGATATACAGCAAAGTAATACCCTCCCTTGTGTGCTCAACATTTGACTCCCCCTTCAGTTTCCCTGGCTACACAGTTATCAACCATATAGATTCAGGGTTGTCAGCATGGTGAAGATGCAAATGTCATCTAAACTCATTAGAATTGCTGAATCACAATAAATTGTAACCATGTAGGGATGTTTACATCATGTGGGCACTCCCTCAGTGTTTGTTTTCAATGCATGGCAACAGTGAGTGATGACATCAGGAGGGTGTGTCATGCTGGACTTACAGAGGTGTACATGTAGGTCTGCGAAGGGTGAAAATGTATGTAAGCGACTGGAATTCTGTTCAGGACCCTGTGACAGAATGAACAAATGGCAAATCTAAATCTAACAAATATGCCACCTAGCTATTACGGAACTGAAAATGGTTTTAATTTTATTCAATCCATATATCTTTCTATCTAATAATATTCCCCCCAGAAAATTTACATTTTACTCTTACTGTCACAAAAACTGGTTCAGATTGGATTATTTTTAATATCCAATGCATTTCTAAATTTTACTAACTCTTTTAATACAGACCCCAGATTCCTTTCCAACCATTCTAAAATTACCTTAAGTACTGATTGGCCTAATAAATAATCTACTAGAAATAGAGGTTTTACTTGGACACTAAATCCTAACCTCCTGTTGAAAAAAGACATATTACAAGAAATGGATACTTTTCTAAAACAAACAGTGAATTCACTTAACTCACACCAACTACCTTTTGATATCCTTTGGGCTTCTATTAAAACTACAATTAGAGGGTCCTTCAGAAGTAAACCCTCACTTTATAAAAAATATATCTTCTAAAAAAAGTCAATTAAATTCAAAATTAATAATCTTGAATTAGACCTGCAATCAAACTTTAAACATGAGACAGAAACACAGATCAATCATTTACAGAAAAAAATAACTATACATGGAAAATCTATCTTTTCTAGAAATAAAAACTTTAGCAAACTATTCAGAATGGGCTCAGATCCCTTATAAATTCATTTCAAGACTAATCAACAAAAGTAAACTTCCCCCTACTATTTCAGAGATTACATATCAAGGTGAAAAATATTATAAGAATCATGATATAGTTAAATTATTTGAAACCCTATTCTCTCAACTTTATAATGTTTCTAAATTTTTGATAAACAAACCAAATCTAGAACTTTTCCTAAACCAACTAAACTTTCCCAAACTTAACCAAGAACAACAAGACTATTTATCATCTCCCATTACTCAACAAGAAATAATCACTACAATTAATAAACTCAAACCCAATAAAGCCCCAGGTCCTAATGGCCTTACTGCGGAATTTTATAAATTTTTTGCCCAAATGGTATCTATTGTCCTTCTACGTCTCTTTAACTATATTATTGATAATGGAATTAACGACCTACATTTAAATGCCTCTAAAGCAATCCTCGTACCTAAAGCAAATCCTGACCTTAAAAATCCTTGGAGTTATAGACCTATTTCTCTAATCAACCTAGACATGAAGATTTTTGCTTCAAATCTGGCTAACAGAATTAAGCCTATCATTCCCTACATTATTTCTTCTGAACAATCTGGATTCATTCAACAGAGACAAACATTCAACCATACCCTCTCTCTTGATGCTATGATAACTCTATCTAATCTCCTCCATATGCCTATATATATATATATATACCCTGGCTATAGATGCATCCAACACCTCTGAGAGGCTCAATGTTGACTTTTTGCTTTTAATCTTGCCTTGATTCAACATACCCCAAGTTTTTATACAATTTATTAAAACTCTCTATTCTAATGCCCACACTATTCTACAAATAAATAGATACCTCTCCTCTCAAATTAATATTAAGAGTGATGCCAGACAAGGCTGCCCCATATCCCCTTTTTTTGTTCAACCTATACATTGAAACTCTATTTCTGTTAATTATTCAGAAAATTTTCCACAATATCCCCATTCTTTACAATACCAGAATCCCTTTATCTGCCTACACCGATGACTTAAACTTATATTATTCACTCCCCAATTCTGATCTCCAGAAAATTCTAAACTCTATAGATGTTTTTTTCAAAATTCTCAAAGTATAAGTTAAACCTAGGGAAATCATCTATCTTTCCTATTAATTCCCTCTGCCAACTACCTACTTATGATTTCTCTACTGAAATTAAAATCACACAATCCCTGCATTATTTAGGAATTTCCTTCCATCAAGATACCACCCAGACTTATTTAAATAATATTACAAAACTTTGGTCTAACATCCAACAAGACCTGAATAGATGGTTTAAACTTCAACTTCCATTTCTTGCTAAAGTAGCTACAATTAAAATGAATATCTTACCAAGATTTCTTTATGTTTTCAACACTTCTAATACAATTCACAATAAATTCTTTAAAACCCTCCACTCATTCCTTTCTAACTTCCTATGATTCCCCTAAATCAATCAGAATTAGTTATAGAAACCTGACATATCCCAAAGAAAATGGTTTTCTTGGTCTACCTGATTTTAAATTATACTTTAACATTATTAACTATAGCAGATTAATAACTATACCTGATTTTTCGTCTAACTCCTTACAATGGTCTCCTACCTAGGTGATTCTACAACTACATTAAATCACTTAATTTCAACCCCAAAGCTCTCCCCTTTCTTAATAAAGAAAACATAAAAAGATTAAAATTCACATATCCATAAAACACAAAACAATTATCCATCAAAAGATTTTTAAATCTTTAAACATATCCCTTGCATTTAATACACTACAACCTATCCACCTTAACCCTAACCTAAAGCTAAACAA
Source organism: Protopterus annectens (assembly GCF_019279795.1). NCBI lineage: Eukaryota > Metazoa > Chordata > Ceratodontiformes > Protopteridae > Protopterus > Protopterus annectens. The sequence continues at coordinate 979,069,233 of NC_056725.1, read as the reverse complement.
GAAGATGATCAATTTAGACCAATACCCTCGTCTTAAAGAGAAAACTTTATCTAAAGTTTTCCCTTTCAGTAATAAATCTATCTCTGAAATGAGGCTTCAGATAAATCTCCCCCAAAATTATACCATTATTATAAGACAAATCAAAGAACTATGTCACAATGTATGTATTTATTTATTTATTTGCAGTTTGATTACTGGGGAAGTCCACTGGGCCGAACTGACCCATTTTCAGTGGAGGCCCAGGGAGAAAAGCTCCAAGATGCATTATACAATTTAGATTCCACTGATAGTTAATATTACAGATAATATTATGTAGAATAGTTACTCATAAATGCATTCAATATCATGCATAGTTAACAAATTCATTAAGCTTGCAGGTAGGGATCATACAGTTTCATTTGAGGAAAACAGATATGTGTTAGGTGTGGAAACAGTTTACATACAAACCTTTTAAGAAAATGTAAATATTCTTTACATACACACATCAACAGTAGAATGCTATTTACAATATTTTCAATGTAGGGCTGTGTGAGGGTAGCTGTAGGAGTTGTTGAGAGCTTAGAGATAAGCTATAGAAATTGTTAAGAACTTAGATAGGCTCATAGGAAGATAACTATGAGAGTTGTAGAGCTTGGGAACCAGATAGAGAACCCCCTTGGACTAGGCTGGGTGAAGGCAGGTACATTTCCATTTAGTGGACAGGTGTTTGAATAGTTGGGTTTTGAAGTTTTCTGAGTTTGGTATGGTTCTTAATGTGGAGGGAAGAGAATTCCATTTTTTGCGTAGTGAGAAACATAGGAGAAGTTGGCCAGCAGGACATTTAGGTTTATGTATAGTAATTAAGTTCTGATTTTCAGATCTGAGAGCTCTGTTGGGTGTATAAGGGGAAGGATGTTAGAGCGAGACATTTTGTTAGGTGAAATATATTAGACATACTAGAGGAACCCAACATAACCTTAAATGACATAAAAACTTGTAAAAACCTTATGGAATTCACTCACTCAAAAAGAAAAGGATTACTAACTCTTATAAACTAATTATTTCAATTAAAACTCAAAAAGACGTAATCTTCTCAAAATATTGGATTGACCAATATCCATTCATTACTTCTGACCAAATAACTGAATCCATTCAGCTAGCCTCAAAATTTATCCCCTTTAAAAAACTTAACTACACCCAACTCATGCTATTAAATAATGTCTATCTTACTACAACTATTCTAAGGAAAATCTATCCCCCGTCATCCCATTTTTGCCCTTATTGTGACATCCATAAAGCTGACCTTATTCATATTTTCTGGAACTGTAAATGCAAGCTCTGGTGTTCATTAAGAGTTCAACTGCAAGAAATCGGTTATGAAAAGTCTACCCTGTCTTGGAAGTTTACCCTCCTACACATTCCCTCTCCTGGGTTGTCAAAACTTACATTAAGTAAATATTGCATTACATTAAACTGGAAAGATAGATCTTTGCTGTCCTGGGATGGATTTAAGCACCTAGCTACTAAGTATTTACTAGCTCACAAATACTTAATGTACAATCAAAAACCCCATTCTCATTTTATTGAATACTGGGATACATTGTTTAATTATATTCTATCTTAAAGTTAATTATGTTTATACTCCCTTGGGATAAGAGCACTTGTGTATATAGTTATTCATTAATACTGTTACATATGGTTGTTATCACTGTGTTTACACTTTCTTTTTGCATTTGTATTATTGTTCTTGTTATTGACTGTATTGTAAAACTTGAATAAAGAGATTTTCAAAAATAAAATGCATGTAAGCGGTGCACAATTCACAATTCACAGTTCTGTCTAATTAAGATGCAACCTCCTCTTCATTTGTTGGCAAAATGTGTCATCTCTGTTTGCTTTAAGTACTTTTTTATTATTTTGGTCATTGTTTGCGTGATACAGTGCTTAGTGCAATCATAGCAAATGGAGGAATGAATGGCAGGTCTCCCTGTATTTGTCATGTAACTATTCCTGTGGCTGCACCTGTATGTGTAGAGATGAAGTATAGATGGGCCTGGGTTCTAGTACAGTGTGTGCAACCTTTCCTTCACTTTTTGTGCTCCATGTTTGCACGATATCATGGGAACAGAGGAAAGTAATACCAATTTTGCTTGTGCTTACCTTATTTAGAAGGAGGTGCATGAAGGTGCATGGAGATACACCTAGCACACTAATGAGCAAGCAGCAGCTGTGTTTAATAGACTCTAATTACAGCATAAGTGGGTAAATTACATGTTAATGAACCAATCCAACACTGTGGAGCTATTCAACAAGATATAAAGCATCCATGTGGACTCCATACTGTTTTTTCCTGCATACTTCAATGCTATTGGAGTAGAGACATGGAAAATCTACAGGGACACAATGCTGGGGGCTCCTGCTGCTTTGATCCATCTATATGTGCTGCAGCCTGAGGCCTATGGTGCTGCTGCTGGTGCCAATAGGCATAGGCTGAGAAGGAGAAGGGTTTTCAGGCCCTGGGAAACTTATCAGATGCTACATGACCTGAAGATTGTAGACCGCTACAGGGTGGACAGGGACTCAATACAAGAACTCTGTCACCTCTGCCGCCTTCAACTCAGAGGTGGAGCCAACTGAGAGGAACCATCCCAGTGGAAACTAAGGTATGTGTAGCCCTTAGAATCTTAGCTACAGATACATTTCAAAGACCAACTGGGGACACAGGTGTGTCACAGGCATCAGCATCCAGGATCCTCCACCAATTCCTGGATGGTATGCTCATACATGTCAGTGAGCACATGTGTTTTTTCTGTAGTTCTAAGGAGAGGGCCAGCAATTTGCAATATTTCTAACAAGTAGCACGCTACCCTGAAGTACTGGGTGCCATAGATTGCACTCATGTACACATTAAGGCAATACCTGGTAAGCAGGGCAGAATCTACATTAACCACAAGGGATACCACTCCGTCAACTGCCAAGGTGTGCGTAATGCCCAGGGAATTATCTTGAATGTGTGTGCTGGCAAACCTGGAAGTTATCATAACTCCCATATCTGGTACACATCACAGCTGTATCAGATGTTTGTTAGGGGGAACATCCCACAGGGCCACTTACTGGGGGACATTCGCTATGCACTGGAACCATGGCTGATGACACCCATGAGAAGTGCACACACACAGTCATGGAAAAATGTCATAATGAGGCATGCACTCAAACCAGAAACATCACAGAGCATGAGTTTGGGCTGCTGAAGTCACAGTTCTGGTGCCTAGCTATATCTGGTGGATCCCTGCAGTATAATCCACACATATATACACACATCTTTAGAGTGTGTGCAATGCTGAAACAGCTGCAGTAGGATCACCAAAGGGAAGGGACATACATCCCCCTACCAATGCTTAGGTCACCACAGCCACAGTCAGAGAAGGACTCGGATGGAGAACAACCAGCTGCTGTGGCTGGTGGCAGATGTAGGCGTGCTCAGTATGCCCTTGCTTTAGCAAAGAAACAAAACATAACACATTCACTGAACACTTAGGTGCCTAATACCTTTCTCCTACTTGCATACATATAGCAAAAGTGATGCCAGGAAACTCTCACAACCTTTAACTCCCCAAGTATTGGCTGTGTACTGCTTGCATCAGAGAGAGTCAGCCCTGAAGTAAGACTGTGTCAACTGCTGCACTTGCAAGGTAAGTCTTGAACCTAGAGTGTATTCTTTAATAATATTATGGCATATGCATATCCTTGTATTTCTTAACTTGGTACAGTAATCAAGTAAATAGTGGTGGATTTGTACAGAAAGTACCTTAACATGTGACATCAGAGACTTTTTTACTTATATGTGTCCATTAGTAAGTAGTAGGCCTCAGGCATCAAAGATTCCCACAGTCATACCTCTTAAAAGTAGTGATGCTCACTGCATGCCCTGAGTTTAGCACCATACCGTTGTACTCATAAATCATTAAAGAGAGAAGTTAGAAAGTAATGATACATATTGCAGTTTCTGACTACACAACCCTTCCTAAGATCAAACAACAGGCAGGATGTAGAACAAGGTGAGTAACAAGAGCATCATATCCTTGTTTGTACCAAAGCAGCAACTCAACTTTGCTCCCTCCTAAAAGAACAGGCTATGCTTGCTTCTGCCATAACAGTAACTCAGCTTTGCCCCCACAAAAGAGCATTGTAACCTTGTTCGTGCCATAACAGAAACTCACCTATGCTCCCCCAAAAGAACGGTATATGCTTGTTTGTGCTATCCAACCTGGCCTTCAGTTTCTGGCAACTGCATATCATATTACTCCCAGTAAATATCCTCACACATTTTAAGGCCAGTGATATGAAATGGCTTACATACTGCATGTCTCACACTACTGGTCAGATAAGTAATGAATTACCAAGAAATACAGAAATTTAAGACAGGTCTGTATATTTGCAAGCATAATTATAACAGGTTGTCTGATCAGTAAGTGCACAAAGTCCATATATAATAAAGAGAATTAAATGTACAAATAACAGCTGATGGTTTGATAGCAGTGTACATTCTGTTGCAGTTGATTAAGTGAAGAATTACTTCAGTTGTTTGCTGAAAAGCTGTTTGTGTGTCAAAGAGGAATAAGGCATCCATCCTATTTTCTGAAGCTGCATTGGTGTAAGAGTTCAAATCCTGCACTATGTAGAAGTATCTCATGTGTATTATCATTTTCTACTGTGTATGTCATACATTACTTTTCCTCATTTCACTTATATCTCAGTTTTGCTTTTGTTTTTTTTTTCTTGCTTTTAATTCCACTTTTTGTATAATGTGCCAAGTAGCGCAAACAATGGAACTGGAAAACAAATAAATTTCAGGTCTGACTGTACTTATCTGGTTTGTTCAAAGTGCAGCATTGTGGAAACAGGAAAATCCAGACCTCGTAGGAAGCAGACAGCCAAAAAGAGAAACTAGAATGATTCAATTAATGCTCTTGGCAATAGCAAAAACCCGTCCTGGAGTACAGATGGTGCTGGGTTCTAGTACAGAATGTGCAACCTTTCTTTTACTGCTGTGACATTGCAGTTTACAGCAATGAAGTGAAACATAGACAACCGTTTCCTCAGCCTTCTTGCGGCAACAGGTGTAAGTATAAGACTGCCATGCACATGGTCCTGGGTTTGAGTACAGCATATTCCATACACTATTACTTTTATTGATTTAGTAATCTATATATTATCAAATTTATGATCAAATGTATGACTGTGGGTCTACTGTGTACTATAGTCCTGTAAATGTATTCCTGCTATCTGGACCAGTATGGCTTTTACTTTTAACAACAACACATACACAACTGCCTGTATATGCAATAACCCTGAAATTGCATTGCTTGCACTGTTTGCTCTGCTTATCATCACATAAACGAGGTCTTAATAACCAGCAGGTATATGTTAGATATTCACTATTAATCGTCAGATGTTAGCAATGTGGCTCACGTTTGTGCACTGCTTACCAACTTGCAAACAGGTGTATCTAGCATGTGTGTACCCTTTGCTAACCATGGCACAAACCCACTGCTTGCTGCACTATGGAACTGTGTATATAATGCATACATAATGCTTTATTATTGGTGTTTGTTGTCCATTTCCTTTGTATGACATAAAACTATATGTGGAAACATTGCAAACTAAGGAGCCAATCTAACTATATGTCATATGTTTACAATAATTTCATGTGCTGCCCCTCCCCAACAAAGCACTACAACCCTGAGGTCTCGGTACTTTTTTCACACATATCTCAACCACACTACACAGTGCAATATATAATGTTGTGTGCTCCCTCATGGACAGGGCCAGTTGGTAGTGCCACAACCTCACTCTGCTAAACGCAAACATCCAATATGCTCAGTAAGGGTACTTGTGTTATTACACAGTTAGGCTTCTAAACAGCCTAGTGCTATTAGGCTAGTAGGCTCATATGACGCCATGAAGCTATGTGCCTATGGAGGCCTCCAAAGCAGTTGTCCCCACAAGGGATACTATAAGTGCACATGCACTCCTGTATAAATTATATGTGTGCTGTGGCACTTGTGTTAAGTATTCTGTTCTGTAGTCTGTGCACTTAGATAGGTAAGGGTTCTGTTCTCACTACAGCTGACTGTGTGTGTCTAGTCAGCAGAGTAGACATGGTATCCTACAGTTATTTCTCCAATGGCATGGATTGCTATAATTTTGATACTTGCACAGGCCTACACATCCATTTCATGCAGCCTTCCCAAACTGTCTTCTCCCACATTGCCTTTTGAGGTCATCTACTATAAGTTCACCTGCACTGCTATATAAATCAGACTTGTGCCATGGTGCTTGTGTTAAGTAAAGTGTACTATAGTCTGTGCACTTAGATAAGTAAGGGTTCTAGTCTCACAGCAGTCAACTATGTGTAGGGGGGTCTGTGAGCGGTTGCTTTACACTGCCGAGAGCATTTTACATAGCATGTGGGACATTTATCCTGTCTTTAACAGACACTGCTGATGTCAGCAGCTATTAAGGTTGTCTGAAACACTTCAAATTGGAGTTGAGCTGTGGTGCTTGCATAAAGTACCGTGTCCTATAGTCTGCATCCCTAGATAGGCAGGGGTTCTATTCTTGCTACAGTCAAGTGTGTGTGTGTGCATGTGTGTGCGTGTGTGTGCGTGTGTGTGCGTGTGTGTGTGTGTGTGTGTGTGTGTGTGTGTGTGTGTGTGTGTGTGTGTGTGTGTGTGTGTGTGTATGCGCGCGCATGCGCGTGTATCTATGAGCTGTTGCTTGACATTACAGACAGCATTTTACACCAGTGTGTGGGACACTTATTCTGGCCTCAACAGACTCTGCTGATGTCATCAGCTATATGATAGTTTTGAATATGCAGTAATTCCACCATGGCATAGTCAGACAGTGTGCTGGAGGCCAGGCAGATGTGATCTCACCATATACCAGACAGAGTACAGTGACATGGCTTTTAATCTGGCCACATGCATCATGGTATGATTTGTAGCCTTTGTGTTTTGTTGATGAGAAAGGCCTGTGGTCTCTCCAAAGGCACTTTCTAGATGTAAGCTGACACACCCAGTGGACATAAGTCATCCTAAAGTGCTGTTGTGATTCCTCCTGCCAAATAATAATCACTCACAGCTGCAATCTATTAATAATCTACACTATATAAAAAAGGCAACTCTGTAGCTAGGAAAACTGATGTTAAGAAGAGTTCTACATGCTTGGAACAGTTATAGAAAGCATTTTCTTCAGGATATCTGTACAAAGGAGTATTGAATCTCAGAAGGTATGGTTCCATTATGTCACTTTGCATACTGCATATGCTTGAATGTATTTAGCAATAATGGAAAGCATAGGCCTTTACACTGTTATCTGTATGCATTAGTTAGAAGTGTACTGATTACATAGCCATGTTTGTCAAACCATTTCTGAAGTAGACATGATTGGCAAGACATGAAAATGCATTGAAAGGAATGCTGTGTGAGGAAATATGTACAAAAGTTTCAGGGCAGGTCCTTTGACAGCACTATTATCATTTCAAAGATGTTTTGTTAGCCAAAAGGGTCATTTGCCTGTTCTTTTGTGGGGGTGGGGCTAAGGTGAATTACTCTTATGGCACTAACAAGGATATGTTTCTCATGTTATTCTCCTTGTTTTGCATCCTGGCACAGTGGTGCAGCTGTTAGCATTGTTGCCTCACAGCAAGAGGTTCTCTGCTTTAATTCTCGGCTGGGGTGTCTTCTGTGCAGAGTCTGCATGTTCTCCTTGCATTCATGTGGGTTTCCTTGGGTGCTCCAGTTTCCTCCCATGTTACAAAGGCATGTGTCTAGAGCATTTCTCACTGGGCCACCACTGGAAATTGTCTCATTCCAAGTCAGACTTTCCCAGTAAACAAATGTTAAATAAATAAATAATCCTGCCTGTTGTTAGTATTTGACATCTCTAGACTGTTTAATGTTTTTATTGTGGGTAATACTGACTGGCTACCTTTTATATTGTATCTGTAAACACTTATTTTATAGTTATGTGATACTTATGTGTATTACATGTCTGTATTATTTTATGGCACCTAAAATAATGCCAGTGAGATGGCTGAATTCACATCAATGACCTGAGGCACAGTCAGGGGTGCAGAGGTTGAGTCTGACACAGAATTTGACATACAGCCATCCCCTGCATCTCACAGCCAGTAGGCCTACACCTACTCAGTCCAGTGAGCCCACAGATATTGGACAGGTGGAGGGTGAGGACATTGATCAGGGAAGTCTGAGTACTGCAGCTTCACTGCCTGTTCAGTCTGGCCATAGTCAATGTGTGGGTGAGGTGCCACTTAGGAGGATTATTGGGGTACTCGGAGGGGAGCTGTTGTCCCTCCTCAACCTGATGCAGGTGTCACTACCTATGCCACTCATATGTTTAGGGCCATCATGGAGGCACAGGCATGTTCCTATAGGTCTGAAGAAGTGACCTGTGAGTCCTGAAAGCACATACCTCTGTTTTTTGTTGTTTTATTAAAGTTTCTGCTTTGTAAGTCTATGTGCAGTTCATATTTCTATTTATTTGCACATTCCTACTGCACTTGACTGTACTCTGGACTCATTTTTTGATTCATGTTCCTATAGGTGCTCAAGACAAATGCTCAGAGTTGTGGATGTGACACAGTCTGACATGCATGACTGCCTCCACAGTGTTGCCAATTTACTGGATCTGATGAATGGCACATTGGAACAAGGGGTGTCTGTGATGGACTGAGATGTGTCTGTCATGGAACGAGTAGTGTTTGTGATGGAACATCAGCAGGCACTCTATCCAGTGTAGGTGTGCACCAACAGTATGGTGCACAATCCTACGCACCAACCCTGGCAGTTAATCATGGGTGATAAAATCACTACCTCTGCCACTGCTCCTGTAAGGAACCACTGGCCTATCCTGTGGGGTAGAACTACCTGAGGGGACAGGTAGTACAGGGGCAGCAGATGGGTGTTGCCAAGTTGTGTCCCAGACATGCTGGGCCTTGGTGCTATAGCCAGTGGAATGGAGGCAGGAGGATCCTGTGGGCCAGGCCTACCCTGCTGTGCTGTGGAAGAAAAAGAAAAGATAAGGGTTGGGGGTGAGAGAAAAAAAGGGGATAACATTAGTAACTTCAAATGTGACATACAATGCATTGATACAATTATTTGATACTATTCTGTTACCTTTACTTTAAAGACTACCAACTCCAAACAAATAACTTTTTTACTTTTAAGACTACCCACCTCATAACATATGCACACTATAGTACAGATTGCAGCAAGTAATCCTTTTATATGTGCATATATTGCACATATGCATGTTCCATTTATAATGATTACAGTTTACAGCAGGACATTTGTGCCACTGGTATAGAGTTCTGAAGTTACATTGCAATATTGATGAAATTTTAAGAGTACTGTATAGTTGGAAAGTGTGTTTTTTGAACCCACAACCTCTGACTACTCTCTAATAATGTACTGTTGTTTTGGCCTACAGACTAATGCATGCATTGTTTCCTTTTACAATTGAGAGATGCATGCTCACTTTTATTTTAGAATATGGCAACGTTGCTTTGTGCTACAGACTAATGCATGCATACTTGCTTTTACAGTTGAGATATGCATGCTCAATTTGATACAACTGTATAAAATACCAAAAAAAAAATCTGTCTTTAAATTTTAATGCTACAATAACAGTACTGTTCTAATGCATACATATCACATGCTTCTCTCATCCAGGCCAATCTAGCTCCATGGGTTCACACATTCAGTTCTCTCTCTGTGGCAGCTGTGAAAAAAACAGAACAGAATACCATTACGAATACTAGTCCTGACTATATTCAGCTTTTTACTCTTACAGGTAGTCTCTGTAATTGATACTTACACATCTGTGGGGTGCCACCAGTCCTACATTCCTCAATCCAATGTTCAAGGCTATCCCTCTTCCTTCTCTGGAGGCCATTGTAGTGGTGTCTAAATTGCTTACCAGTGCAGAGGGGTACTGGTAGCACTGGTCACAGCTCAAGCCACACTATCCCATGCCTCTGACTAGTACTCTGAGTTGGAATATTCCCTCTGCAATATTCTGGGCCATTGTTTCTTCACTAAGAGTTCAACAAACACTTTGGACTCCTGGACACCCCATCTTTGAGCACAGAATCTCAATCCCGCAATACACACACCTGCTGATATCTATCACAGATCAAGACCAATGTAGAATTATGTTTTCCCACCAATTTCAGTTACTGCGTTTACTGGGAATGTGCACACAGTTTGAAAGTTTTACACAATGCTAGCCATCTTGCATACATGGTGCTTTGTATTGTGCAACTTCAAGCACCACATTTGCAAGATGTTAAGCAGAGCAAACAAAAAAGCATTTGAAAGCATTACATACAACTGTATTGGAACCCCATACCATCTGGCCCCAAAAAGGAATGGATCATTAATAAGTGGTGCCCAGACTCAGTTGAGCAGCAGGTCTATTTTAGAGGCTGAATAGCAACTGCTGTTGCATATACTGCTACTTAACAGACTCTGTGACAACAGGTATTAATGCACTTAATGCAGTGATGTTTCTTTTTGTGGCCAGATGGTACTGGGTCCAAATACAGCTGTATCTAAAAAATTTAACTGCTTTTATATCAGCATTGCTGTGTTGGTGGCAATGGGCACTGTTGTCATGGCAATAATGCTTTCAAGGATATAAATGGAGAACACAGAACAGTTGTGACATGGGGAGCAAGCAAGGAGAAGAACAATAGGAATTCCCTGCTAAACTGTGACAGTTAGGATTGATTGCATGAAATAGATGTACTGCAAAACTGACTCTGTGACAGCATGTGTTAACACATTGATATATTCCTTGTTGTTTGGGCCAGATGATACTGGGTTCTACTACAGGTGTATGTAGTACTTTTACAGGTGTCTATGTTACATTGACATACATTTATACACAAGTGACATTCCCCATTGCTTAACAATGGTGTACAATGTGCACCATTATGCAACAATGCTTTATAAAAAAGAAATGGGGAAGACAGGACAGTTGTGATATGGCAAGCAAGCATGGGGGAGTACTAAGAGAAATCCTTGGTAAACTGTGACAGTTAATATTGATTGTGTAAAATGCATGTGCTACTTAACTAATTCTGTGGCACCACCTCTTAATGATTTGATCCATTCCTTTTTGGGGCCAGATGGTACTGGGCTCAAATCCAGGTGTATGTATATGCTAATCAGACAGGTCTTGCTAATGTACAGTCTATTATTCTATCATCTTTATAGGTGTGGAAGTGCAGTATTACATATCTGTACATATTTTATGGGCCATGAACCCCATTATGTATGCCTTTGCTCTTGCTCAAAGGGGATGATAGGTATGTTTCTGTTTCATTGTAACACATGTCTATGTAACATTTTATGTCCCTATTTCTGTTTTTGTATCCTTGCATTATGTTGGCCTTTGTGGAGAAATGTTGTGCAGAATTAGTGCTATCTATGGAGCCCTGGTGGTCATTGTGGCATTTCGCCCAGCCCTGCGGACCATTGGTACTTTGACTTACATGGAATTGCTATCCACATTCACTTGTAAGGTTTTGCAGCCAGCAACTCTGCTGTGAGCCATCAAACCTTGCTTAGATTCACTGCACCTCATTAATATGCATTCCACAATGTCATGCAATGAGCACCATCATGGTAGCATGTACACTCCGTGTAGAAAGCCTACACTGAGTTTATTGAATCCTGGGGAATGAGTATTTTACTGAACTGTTTACATTATATTAAACTGATAATAATATTAACTTCTTGCCCGTTGTGTCTGTAACACCTCAAAGGAACATGTTTCTAAGGCAGTAGGTAAATTTAAAACATTGGGCCAGACAATTTCTCAGGGAAAATGATATGTATGATCTCTAAAAGTTTAATTGAACCATTAATATGTTTGCTTAATAACATGTCACAATTTGTAGTGCCTAAGGATTGGAAATTATCATTCATTATCCAGTTTATAATCGAGCTAAGAAAGACTCATTAGTATCCGTAGAAAATGTTTTGAAAAATGTCATTTGAAGATGGATGGCATCTATAGGCTCTCAACGGATCCTAAACAATAGGGAGTTATAAATGGAAGATCTTGTACAATCTGTCAAATAAAGTTCTATGAGAATGTGTCTATATTATTACATTTCTAGTGCTCTACCATGATGTTACTAAGGTATCTGATACCTTATTACATGATTAGATTACATTCAGCTTTTACAGTCTAAGTATAAACAGGTACATTACTAATTAGGTTAGAAGTTGGCTAAACAACAGAGAGCAAAATGTTGTAGCTTAGGAAATTAGATCAACTTGGACATGAACTAAAAGGGAAGTCCCTATATTGGGACTGACTCTTTTTTAACATGGTGTTGTCAGCCCTGCCATTGGTTCCAAATGTACAGATAACTAAATTGCTGATGACTGTAAGACAAGGCTAGTGGTGAGACTCAAAGGACACTGGAGAATTAAATAAGTAATTAGGTTGCAAATTGAACCAACAGTTTAGGATTAAAGTTCAATACTATCAAAAGTAAGGTAATAGTTTATGGTGGTAAACTTGATGCTACATTTGATATAAAACTAGGACACAAACACTTGGAGACTGTAAACAGATCAGAGACCTAGGTACTATAGATTGTTCAACATTTAACTGTAAACAACATGCATAGGCAATTAAAAAGCATTAAGACAGGTGGATCTAATTTATAAGAGCATGGTATGAAGAGATCTGATTATTTTCAATACCTGATATATATTTCAACTGTAAGAGAAACCATTGAGCACAACTAGAGTATATGCTCAGTATTTGAAGGACAGAAAAAAACATTAGAGGGAGTACAAAGATGATATACAAAGAATTAACCAGATCAAATGTCTTACTTATGCTGAGAGAGCAAAGTATCTTAATGTGTGCACAATTTTAATAGATATGTGATGTTGTTTGTCTTTCGGCTTTTCCCGGGTAGGGGTCGCCACAGCGGAACTCCAGTCTGCTAATGATTGGCAGTAGATTTTCACGAATGCTGTGGTGCCAGCTCGACGTCCAACCTTCAACAAAGGCACGCCCATTTACACATGTCTTTCGAACGCCACCCGACCATGGGGAGGACATGCAGACTCCAAACAGAAGGCACTTCCCACACTGCAGCCGAGAATCGAATGGGAGAACCTCTTGCTGTGAGGCAACAATGCTACTGCTGCACCACCGCGGCATGAGATTTTAATAGATATGTGATAAATAAGTTATTTTAGCTTACATGACATAAAATTATTCTGCTATAAGAGAGGGATTAAACCTTAAATTTTTAAATTGATTTTTTTGATATACTAGTATAAGAACTAGAGAGGTATGTTTTAAAATATGCAGTAACAAAACTATTAAAAGGGATTCTTATATAACTCAAATTATTTCAAAATTATGGAACAAAATATCTGTTGATATAAAGTATACCACTTCATTAATAGTATTTAAGGAAAATGTTAATAATTACATAGGACATAGTAAGTGCATTCTAGGACTGAGTAAGTCTGTAATATAAAAGTTCTGACTGTTTTCAGCATACACTGAACTATGAAAAGGAGAAGGAAGGATGTGCATGCCTCATTAAACATTCAGACATCTGGACACTGAGGAATAATATCAAAATTTAATTATTGTTCCAAGGACTAAGCACAGTTCCGTGAAATATGGTGACCATTGCTTTTCAGTCACAGTAGTAGTCTTCAATGACCTGATGAAAGTCTTTTGTCTGGTAAACCACAGCCTTTTTATCAAAGCCCTTATGGCTAAGGGCATCAGTGAGCACTCCTTCCCATGGTTCATAGACTTCCTTAACAACTGACAGTTTAAAATACAAATCACTTTCTCATCCCTATCCTCTTTTATGAGTGAAGTTCTCCAAGGTTCAACCTTCTTCCTTTTACTTTTTACACTCCACCTTAATCATCTTCCAGCCAAGCCCTGACAACATAGTAGTCTACAAGTGTGGCAATAATGCCAATCATATCAAAAAGGCCTGAGAAGATGATCTCACTCAGTCATCCAATGACTTATGAAGAGTAAACCTATCCACAATGTCAAGAAAATAGCAGCTATGAACTTTGATACCAAGCAAAGACTCTCATCAACCTCAGTACAATGACCCATATGCCTCAACAAACAGGAACCTTTGTAAGCCACCCCTTACTTCAGAGTGTGCCATAATTAAAGCCTATCCCTCCAATATCACATCAGCAAAACTAAAGACAAGGTAAATGTCTTCATTTTTTAGGCCTGTAAAATTTTCCATTTCCTTACCCTAAATGGCCGGGCTACCATTAGGAAATGAGTTCTCTTGGTCCAACTGGAATGTGGTCTCCCAATCATAAACCATGTCTCCAATAAGACTCTTACGGCTTTACAAGTCATATCTAACAACATCTGCAAGTTCACCTCTCTTATACCTAAAGCTTTTCTTGTTTATATTTTTATTTTACTTGTGCACTATTAACCTGGTAAGGGGCCCTTATCAGCCGCAATCCAGGCCACAATGGCAAAGACCTGTTTTAACTTCATCCATGGCCATCCAAGCTAAGATAAGTATATTTTCTTGATATATTGAACTTGGACTTGCTTTATACAATTATAACTACTCTGTTTGGCATTTAAAGCATGTATTTTATTTTGTAGAAAAAATAGACATTTCTCTGTTTGTTGCCTTTTCTAATCCTGTTTGTCTTCAAATCACCTTGCAGAAAGGAATATTAGCCAGTGACTTAGTTGTTTAGTAGTTGTTTGTTGTTTAATCAGCATTTGAGAGCTGCTTTTATTGTGTTGTTATATTAAGAAATTCCAGGATCATCCATCTTGTGACTGGAGGTGTTTACCTGGACTCTTTCAGTTGGAAATCACTCCAGAGAGCTCAAAGTGTAATTGTTTATTGGCTAGAGAGTGTAGGAGTCAGTCTTCAAGCTTTTTTCTTTACTATAAATCAGGCAAGTTTTCAATAAGCTTCCCACAGAGCAGCAGTAGTTAGCAGTGCTCTGTGTAGTAGCAAACACATAGTAAAATATCCCTGTAGAGTTAGGATTAGGCCCAAAACCTGTTAAATTCTGTGGCATTGTGTAGAATTATGCTTAGAGCAGCTACCTTTCACATGGAATAGCACTACCATATCCTAGACGTATATAAACCCTGCCTTTAAGTCCTGAAACTAGTTTCTGTATCGTAGCACTACTATATCCTAGCATTATATAACATCTTGCCCTTAACCCCAGACACTAACCTAGAAGACCCCTGTTAAAATCCAGTCCTTAATGCTAAACAGCCCACCCTATCCCATGACTGGACATCATGGGTATGCAATTTCCAGCTGTCTCTGTAGCCAACTTGGTAGATTTGAGCATCTTAAGGCAATGTAGCAGTTGTCTCATGTTGTCAGGCAATCAGTTGATCATTAAAGAAAATAACACGGTACATGAGAGATGTAAATGCTCAACTTCCTTGAAGGCAAAAAATCTCACATACAAACAAAGTTGTCAGGAATACCCACACTAAATCCCATGCACAGACACACCACTCAGCACACACACACACACACACACACACACACACACACACACACACACACACACACACACACACACACACACACACACACACACACACACACACACACACACACACACACACACACACACACACACACTGTCTTATGCTGAAGTACTTAGAAGAAGCCTTCCCAAAGCTCAAACACCTCCAAAGACAGCTAACAGCAATCCTGCTCCTCAGTATTCACTAAAATGCACCCCAAAAGCAATAACAAGCATCTCTCATAAACCTACATCCAATGGTCCCCAACAGCAAAGTCCATAAGGTAAGTATATACTTTACCTATTATTCTTGTCGTATGAACTCCATTGTGTGATACACATATGCCCCACTTGCCAGGTTGGACAAAGAGAAGATAATGGTTAGTTGCCTCTCTAGAGCCAGAGTCCACAATTTCATTCATGTACTCATATCACTGTAACCCAGACACAAGTATGAGTCTATCATAGTTCATATGGATATGAATGACCTGAGATGTACCTCACTGGACTATATGAAAAGA
This sequence comes from Protopterus annectens, assembly GCF_019279795.1. Lineage (NCBI taxonomy): Eukaryota > Metazoa > Chordata > Ceratodontiformes > Protopteridae > Protopterus > Protopterus annectens. Next base: position 979,053,098 of record NC_056725.1, on the reverse strand, counting down.
AAAATAATGGCTCCCTTAGAATATGTATTACAGATAGGTATGAACCTTGCACTGAGCAGCTTTCTACCTCCGCTGAGGATGATGCCACAGTATGAACATAAAATGATTTCTCTTAATAACTAGCTTAGTTTCTGGTGTCACTCCATGCGGATCCAATATCTTTCAGTATGGGAGGACATGGTCAGTAGACCACATAATTTTGACAAGAATGGGCTAAACCTGTCCCCCCTAGGCTTTTGAATATTAGCCAAAACTTTATCCACCTCCTTAAAATCCTTTTTTAGGCAATGCCAAAAAGGCAAAACTAGTGACATAGTGAAAAAGTCTTCAAGCAACCTGTTACTGCTCAGTGCTAGGAGCCTAAACAAAAAACTCTACATCCCTCAAGCCCACCTCACTCTGGGGAATGTAGACAGTGTCACGGCCTAGACTTGTTTTAAAGCTATAGAATGTAATATGGCAGTGCAAGGCTACATAGCCTTCTAAACATTTAGATCAACAACAGCATAAACTGGAGCCAAAGGTGGAGGTGTCTTGTTCTTCATTAGTAGCAAACATACCTCTAATTTGTTATAAAGGAAGATATCATGGAGCTCATCCACATGCAAGTCACCATAGATAAGATCCCTCATCATATCATGGCTAGCTACAGGTCACCATCTATGCCTCTAGAGTCTTATAACTCTAACCTAAACCTACTAGAAGTGCTCACCATCTAACTAAACACCCTATTTGGTGGTGACTTTAACTACCCCTCTATAGACTGTGAAACTTACACTGCCTTAAACACACAGGCTCAATGCTTCTTGGACTTTATTAACACAAACATCCTCAAACAGATATTGCACACTCCAACTACAGGATCAAACCTAATGGATCTGATACTCACTAACATGGAAGAACATTGCACCCCCCCCCCCATGTCAACTCCTCACTAGTGATATCAGATCAGAAAGCTGTCTTCTTTGAAGTAAAATTCAGCTTGTAAAAACCCAGCTAAACCAGTAACAGTTAGGAATTATTCTAAGGCAAGCTACATCCTATTATGTGGCATTTTGCCAAAATTCAAGGCTCCTCCTAATCCCTAGCCACTGCTACCTAAGCAAAATTATTCAGAGTTCCCATACAAATATGTGAATCAAAAGGCCTTCTTCAACTATGTCCAGAACCTTAAAGGTAACACAGTGTGCTGAAGTGATGGTGAAAAGTAACACCATTTTTGATCAGAGTGACAAAGCAAACAAATCTACTAGCTGATAAATTCAGCTCAAACTTCACTCCTCCCTCCACTCCTCCCCACCTCAACTAGGCAAAATCCCCTCCAGTGTACTACTCCCCAAGTATTAGCAAGGACAAGGTTTGGGCAGTACTTGCTAAAGCCAAGAACACTGCAACACTGCCTCTGTGGGTGCTGACAACATCTCGGCTGCATTCTAAATAGTCTAAAACACAACTTAACAGGACCACTCGACGCATTCTTCAACCATAGCCTTTAAACAGGCTAAGTTCCAAATGAATGGAGAACTGCAACAGTCATCCCCCTCCACAAGGGTGGACCATCAACTGACCCAGGAAACTATAAACCCATCAGTCTAACAAGTCTAATATGCAAATCTATTAAATAAACTATCATGGAAATTGTAAATAAGAACACAGGTAACCTACAGACACAAGACGCATCCTAATTTGGCTTTAGTAAGGGAAGATCATGCCTACTTATCATGGTAAAAGTCTTTGAGAGGGCCACCAAGGTAATGGATGAGGGTAAAACATTGCACACTACATATCTTGATGTAACCAAGCATTCAATACAATAACCCACTCGAGCATTGTTGACAAGTTTTCTGAGCTAGGTATAAGTCCATATGTAACCTGCTGGATTGCCAGTTGGCTCACAGACAGTAACCAAGAAGTCAGGAATGGTGAGACCACTTTTACCAAGAGACAGGTCACCAGCAGAGTCCCCTAGGCTGAGCCTGCTCCTGTTTATTAATAAAGCATAAATGCCACTAGGATCCAACAAAGGTTATAAATGAACAATTTATTAAAGATTAAGCATTTTCATCACTTATGCTGGGACTTCATCAGAATGAAGACATATAACCCACAAACTGATTTTATACAAATGCATATGTTTCTATTGGCTAAAGCAAATTTGTTAATTAAAACAATTTAATGAGTAAAGGTCTTAAAGGCACACCACTCAAATCTATTATGACCATACTAAACACCTAAAATAAATATTAAAAACATTCAGATCGCATCACAGTTTGTTAACCCTTTCATTTAATATTGGTTTTAATGACATGTATTTATTTAAACCTGGTGGAAAAGTGGCATTAAGTCTCTGCTGCCACATAAGTTCTCTTTTTGTAAGCCATCTCTTCCAGTCACTTCTCCTAAAAATCACAAAAGAAATTTTTTTTAAAATTAGGGCAAATGATGAAATGTTTATGTAAGGCATTTGTTTCCTTATGAGTTGTAATCTCATGCATGTGTTTGTTGATTTGTGTTTTTAGTGCTCTCAGTTTTACCAATGTAAACCAGTGGACACTTGTCACACTTAGCTAAACAAACTACTCTTGTTGTTCTACAATTCCCTTGTTGAAACATTACCTTATTATTAAGTGTGTTTTCAAGTAATATGCTGTGTAACTTAGTGATGTAAGAACACTGCTTACAACAGCCACATAAAGTGGTTCCCCTATTAGTAGGTGTTGCCCTGAATGATTTATTTTCAAAAAGTTGCTTAAATTTTTTTCCAGTTTTGGGGATAAATGTGGTTCATCACCTACCATGTCATGTAATTTCTTATTTACTTTGAAAATATCCCAATTATGTTTAACAATATCCCTAATTTCACTTATAAAATGGTTGTGTACTAATAATAAGGCTTTCTAATATTTCGCCTGTCAGGTGTTATCAGATAGTTTTGTGAGGCCAAGATCTAATAGTGGCTTGTATTTAGTCCCCCAACCATCCCACACATCTTTAATCTGATCATATAATAGTTTTCCCAGGTAACCCCTTGTCAAAAACATTTGTTTAAGTTTGATCAACTCATCCCACACATCTTGGTATTGTGATGTCATTCTAGCTATCCAAATAGCTTGCCCCTTAACCAAGCTTTTCTTGCATGAGTATGGGTGACTGCTGGAATTGTGTAAATAAGCATTGCAGAAAATTAATTTTCTATAAATATTAGATTTACACCCCTCTGCTGTATGTGAAATACGAGTATTGAGGTAGTTGATCTTTTCCTTATTCCAGTTATGTATAAATTTGAAGTAGTTGGTACTCTTATTTAAATAGTCTAAAAATGTTGAATGTCCCCCTCAGGACTTTCCCATAGAATAAATAAATCATCCAAGAATCTAACTTATATGTGAAGATTTTTTGAAAAAATGCTGTTAAGTACATGTTCACATTCCCATCCTAATAGGACAATATTTGCAAAAACTGGGGCTCATGCTGCACCCATTGCTACATCCCTTACTTGTTGAAAATATTCCCCCTCAAAGAAAATAATGTTGTTCTCCAAAATCAAGGACATTAGATCAACCACTATAGAGACATTGTCTTTGGGTAGTGAAGATAGCTTGTAGAGGGTACTGTAAAATAATTCCAAGCCATCATTTTTTTTGCAATCACAGTAAATAGATCAACAATGTCTATTGTCGAAAAACTAAGATCCTTTTTCCACAAATTGTGCTATAATGTCGTAAAAAAATCCCATGAATCTTTGATGAGGTGAAGGTTTTTTCTATTATTTTTTTCACCCATTTATCTACTAAAACTGCCATAGGGTGGGTTTTTGACTCTTGTGCAGAGACAATAGGTCTGACGGGAGGAATTGGCACATCCTTCTGGATTTTAGGAATCCCAAAGATAGTGGGGATAATAGGATTAGGTCGAGATAAAAATTTCTCTACATCTGTACGTTGATCTAAAACGTATTCCTCTAGGTATGAATTAATTTGCCAGTTTGCAATATTTATTTAATTTTTTTGATATGGGGGTGTAGGTGTCAGTATTGTGAAAAATGTCTGTCATGACATTAGAATAGTCTTGTACCCCAAATAAAATGACACCACCTCCTTTATTCAGCTTCATGATTCTAATATTCATATAATTTCTTCTTAAGGTGTCTAAAAGTTCTTTTTCATTTTTAGTAAGATTGTAAAACACTCATTTGTCCTGCAAATACATTTTGCACATATCTTCCATTACTGCTTTTTCAAACAATCAAATAATAGGGTGTAGGAGGATTAAAGATACTATGCTTTATAATATGCTACCTGTTATTTGTGTCAGTTTGACCATCATTGTTTGTCGTGCCCTGAAAAAATACATTGAAATTCAGCTTTCTAGTAAATAATTTTAACTCAGCCATTGAATCTGCTATGCCTACCCTCCATTGAATCTGCTATGCCTACCCTTTAAAAACAAAGTAAAGTGCTCTATTGTAACTGGGAAATCTGTACAATTGTAAATGTTAAAGCCTTTAAATGAACACATAATGCCATCATGATTGAATGTTATTGTGTCCTCTTCCTCCCTCCATACCTGCAATTGCTCACTTGTGGGGACTGTTGGAAGTGTTGCCCTGAGTCTAGTGTCTGTTTGGACAGGCTCACTAATCTCTGCAGGCATCTTGGTAAGTGAAAATCCTGAGGCTCGGTGGAAAAGGAATTTAGTTCTTCTAAATTTCTACTATGTCCCACCCCCATGTCAGGTCTGTTTGTCTGTGAGGACTGACCTTCATCTGTGAATGCAACACCTTTCTTCAAACATTATGAGGAATGCAATTCTGGGGTATGGTATGCCATTTTGTTAAAATATTGTTTAACATCATTGTCAAATTTACGCTGTTTCTTTAAAAAACACTATTACATCCTTTGTCCACTTTAATAAGAATTCTATCCTATAAAATTTTATAATCAGAAAACAGTAAATCGTTCAATATTTGCTGGTTTAAATTTTCCAATTCAGAGCTCAAAAAGCCTAAAATAGACTCATTATAGTTAATAATTTTTGAACCAGTTCAGCACCACTCTTATCAAAGAAACAAATAAAATCAATTAACATTTCTTGGTTGTAATTTAAACCAAAGGGAAAGTTGTACATCTTTAAGTCTTGCAGTACAATTTCTAAATTAGCACATTCCCTAAGGTAACTGTTTTCAATTTGGATGCTTTTAAATGTCAATAATCTCTTTTCAAAAAGATGAATTAAATCTGGTAGTTCTCAGTGTGTCCAATAACGATATGACTAGAAACCCCTGCTCCAATGTTTTGAAAGTCATAAGTCTTTTCTATAATATTTTTATAGTTAAATACAAGAGAATGGTTGGTTCAATCATTGCAAAGCACATTATGTTCATAGCAGCTATTTGGCTGCCCATGAGAAGATACTGAAAAATTTTACTATGTGAAGGAACAGCACCTGGAACTTCGGTAAGTGTATGTTTTCTTACATCATTTGGAATGTCATTGATAATTTGTAAAGTGCATGAACAGCTCTGCTAATAGTTAGAAAGTCATCTGCATTGCTAGTAGTGTGAGGACCACCACCTAAGTCACACAGCATATTACTTGAAAATACACTTAGTAGTTAGGTAGTGTTTCCACAAGGGAATTGTGGAACACCGAGAGTAGTTTATTTAGTTAAGTGTGACCAGTGCCCAGCGTTTTACATTGGTAAAACTGAGACAGCACTAAAAACACAAATCTACGAACACATTTACAATATTACAACTCATAAGGAAACAAATGCCTTATATAAACATTCCATCATTTATCCTAATTTAAAAAAAAATTATTTGGGGATTTTAGAAATTATTCACACTAATCCCAGGGGAGATGACTTACAAAAAGAGAACTTATGTTTCAGCTCAGACTTAATGACTTAAAGACTTTTACTCTTTAAATTGTTTTAATTAACCAATTTATTTTAGCTAATAGAAACATATGCATTTGTATAAAATCAGTTCTTGGGTTATATGTCTTCATTCTGATGAAGTCCCAGCATAAGGGACAAAAGCGCTTAATCTTTAATAAAATGTTAATGTATAACCTTTGGATCCTAGTGGCATTTATACTTTATTAACTATCTACTTCTCAGAAATCAATGCTAAAGTTTAAGGCTTGTGGCTTACCAAGTTTGCAGATGACTGTAAATTGGGAGCTTTTATAGATTCCCCCAAGACACCAACATCTTGCAAGAGGGTTGAACACAGACAAATGCCTGGTGCCAAAGCTATGGCCTAAAACTCAATGCAAAAAAAAAAAGCATTATAATGCCTTTGGAAAACTGTCAACCCAAGTTAATTATTCCATTGATAAAACACCCTTAAGAGATGACCCAGTAATAAAAAATCTGGGAACATATGCAAATAGCTATCTGGCCTTTGACCTACACGTAAGATAGTACGTCACACTTGAATATCATTGAATACCATGTCCCCTTTGGTATGTATCTAAGTAGACATTGGCAACTGTTGGAATGCCCAGAAAGGTTTCTCATCAGAAGAATTCAGGGCATGAATGCCATGTCCTTCACTGATCTTCTAAAGGCTCATTCTCTGTATCCAGCCTCTTATAGGTTACTAAGAGGGGATCTTTGCATGGCTTACAGGGCTTCCTCAGACCCAGCCCTGATGGATCTGTTGCAAAACAAACACCCTCAGAAACACTAGATCCAGGGATCTGAACTTCATTTGTGACATAAACAGGACATAGTGGAGAGACAGATGTGTGTCCCAAAAGATCCCCACAATATCAAGTAGGCTCCTCATCCATGTAAATCAGAGTTCATCCCTGACCCTATTCAAATGAAACCTTTGCAACTGGATGACAAATCATAAATTTACCCTCAGTCTGCCCCCCATGTCCCTTATGGATAGAGGCTGTCCATAAGCAATGGATTATCCTAACTAATACCCCCCACAAATCCTTAGTTACTTCCCTACTAACACCCCCCATATAGTCAGCCATAATACTTGGGACCTAAATGGGTTAGGGTGCATGGTTATGCTTGTAAGGGCCATAGTGGTCATTAGCGCAGTAACAACCCAATCTATGGACCTATACAAACAGAAAAAAAAACATTACTGCAGTTAAGGCCCTTGCCAAAGATTGCATGTGCAATACATAGTCAAGGTGTGACACTGAAAAAATAAAACATAAAATAATATTTACAAGAATGCATATATTATTAATGCTTAAATATACAATGTAAACTTCATTATAAATACATTATTGTGTGTAAGCATATTGCACAGCATACAGCACTGTACAATATTACTATAATGTAATGGACATGGACCCAGCTAGCAAATGTTGCATGGCTATACAAAAAAGAAGGGGAGAGAGAATTATATTTGCATCACTGTTGTTGTCCTACAGTAGTAATAAAATAGCCTAAAGCTGCAAATTTTGGAATGGAATCACCAGTTCAGTGGAACTTTAGATCTAGAATACCATTATGTTGACCCATGTCTCTATAGCACTAGCATTGTCTGTTGAACAAATGGCTTCTCAGTGTTTTCCTGAAAGTCTGTAATTGGTCTATATTCCTAATATTGTCCAGGAGATTGTTTCAAACATTTGGAACTATTTTTGGGAAAGAACTTTCAAACATACACAATATGAATAGGGACATGTATAACTGATTACCATTATTATGTCTGAGTCCAGCATCGGTTTCTAAAATGCTGCCTGCTGAGGAGTGATAAACAATGGGCAGGATTCACGAAGCCTCCGTGTAAGAGATACAAGGCTTACACGGAGGCTGCAGTTAAACAGTGTGATGTCAGCATGTCATGCATATGCATGAGGGCATGCTGAATCACACCTAAGGCTAACACGGTCCGTGGAAGACAGTAGGGGGCGTGTCCGTAGGCTGAGCCCTGCAAGCGGACATGCCCCCGGAAGAGTAAAAGTGCCCAAAGTAAACACCCATGACAGAGTCCATGGAAATGTGAATAAACACAACACAACACATGCCCCACAGACTAAGAACATAAAATATATAAATGAACATGTTATATATTTTTTTAAATTGTAAAGATGTTTGCCCGTGAGTGCGTTCCTTTGCGCGGGCGTGCCCGGCGCTTAGCCACAGTTAGCAGTCAGTGGAAAAGCATATAAGAACTAACAATGCAAAGTAAGCCAAAAAACAATAGTGTAGCAGTAGAGATGCCGGCTGAAGAGCAGGCAGTCATAGTTCGAGCCCCCACAACATCAATTTTTATTTTTAGTGAAATAAGCAGGAAACAAGTCCCTGACATATATGTACACATATAAAATTATATTTTATGTAAAATGTAATGACATAGGCCATTTATTTTGAAGAAATGTGAGATAACAAAATAATAAAAAATGCCAGATGTGCCTAGAGCTGAGCTACAGTTTAACAAGGTGAGTGCATCTGCCCGTGGGTGATCATTGGTTTAACAGATGTAAAATGAGTGCCTGAAGGTGAGTAGTGGTTTAACAGATGCAAAATGAGTGACAGGGGTTGAGCAGAGTTCGAACACGCTGAAACTGTGTGCCCCTAGCTGAGCTGAGCGTAATATGTGTGCTGACAGCCAAATGAAGCGTAAACCAGTGGAACCCATTTGCGCGGAGCTGCGCACTGTGCCAACAAGCTAACCACTGGGCAACGCTGAGCAAGCTGTAACAAAACTGCCTTTACACAGACACACCCCCTAGCCAGTCTAGACAGTCATAAAATATAAAAAGCAGTGGCCAGGTTCGAACCCAGGATACCATGCACCATAGTCAAGGTACTGAACCACTAAGCCATGACAGCTGTACTTAGAAATGCAGTAATAGCAAATATATAGGAATGAATAGAAAGTGGAGCATGACAAAGCATGTTTTGTGAAGTTGATACAATTCTAAAATGGCCAATCACAGATAAATGTGGGAAAAACGGCATATATAAGCCCCATAGGCGGGAATACACAGCATAAATGATTGTAGAACTAACTTGCAGCCAGAATGTCAGGAGTAGGTGAGGGTAGTTGCTTTCAAGCACAGAGGTGGGGCGTTGAGGAGTCCAGATATATGGTCTGGCTCCTAGTCCACAATCATGAGGCCCAACTCATGCAGGGCCAGGTCCTGTGGGGAGCATATAGGGCTGAGGCGTGGGACCGGTTGGCTCATGATCTCACCAGTGCCACAGGGATTCCAAGGACTGGTGAGCAGGTCTGTCACCACCATGCAGACCTGAAGAGATGTAAGCAGGACCAATTGAATCTTTGGATCCAGGAGGCCCGGCAAATGCCCAACACCCCACTACTGAGTAAGTTACATTTAATTATGTATGTAAGAAATTAAACTAGCTGATATTATGGAGATGTGTATTCCAATATTACTTCATTTATATTACAGCTGCAGGTGTCCGTTTTGTGAACCGCAGAGCCTATGGCGAAAGGCTGGTGCGGTTGCGCCACCAGGCAGGTCAGTAATCCTCTCCCAGTAACTGTAAAGAAATATAAAAGTATGACAGTAAGCAAAAGAGTGCAGTGTAGTCACTAAGTAATAAAATGTGCAAGTAACACTGTAAGAGTGTTTGCAAGTATTGCTTGATTACAAAAGTGTGTTGCAGTCTGTAATCCAAACAGAAAAATGAAAATGTCTGAAATAAAGTCTGAAATAAAGATGCCCCACCTGTAATATAATAGTACAGAACCTGCAGCAGGCTGAAAAGTACAGCTGCAGAAGATGAGCAAATCACATGTGTGAAATATATCCCTGTTGAAATACTGAAACATGACAGAAGTGAGACTGCTGGAAAGGATTGTAATAACTACAGGTAAAACATGTCAATAAAGCCTAGAAGTAAGTACCATCCTGAATAGTAAAATGAAAACAAGTGAGAGAGTGTGAGAAAGAGTTATGAATCCACCAATAAAGTAGTAATAACCACTGAATAAAGTATACTGCAGTCAGTACAGAATGAAATAAATGTGACAAGCAGAACCAAACTGCGAAATGTGTTCAAAGTGTTGCTGCAGCTGGAATGTGTATCCCAAAATCTGGATATGTTGCTCTCAGTCTGCAATATGCAGATAGTATGATTGTCTGAAATACCAAACATCCACAGTTGTCTATAGCTATATAAAGCAAATGTAGCAGGATGATGTAGCTGAACAAAGCCAGATATGAACGTGTATGAATAACAATAAAATGTATATTGATGTAGCAGTAACAGTCCTATCACCAACTTGAAGTAGTTATCATATAGGAAACTGTAGTTAGAACAGTAGTGTGTATATATCTGCAGCTATTAGAAATGTACAGCATATGTATTGGTATTGAAGGTGTTAATAATATTTTCTTCACCCCACCCTATAACCACATATAATCCATTCCACGTGAAATTGGTATGTGCAATCACAATTAACACCCCTGGACATTTGTCCTGTTGGGTCATAAATATTTGCATGTATGTTGATGCATCTGCCCTGTTCATACATCCAAACCTGATGGCCTGTTGCCATCAATCAACCCTGCATGTTGTTGGACTGTGTATTGCTGTTCAAATTATGCATGTGTTATGCTCACTGTTCAATGGTGTGAATATCTGGGTGTTTGGTTAATGGGAATACTAATGCATGCTGTTACAACTAATTGTGAATGGTATTGTATGTTACTAACCCAAACTGTCATAACATAATGCAAAACATAGGACGACAGGGAAGGCAGGTTCCAGCGGACCCACCTCTCCCACCTCAGCTGGCGAGTGCACCTGGCACTAGTGCCCAGTCTGGACCCTCCTCCGGTGGCCCTGTGCCACCTGCGGGTGGAAGCGCTGCAGAGGATGGGGCCCATCCCCCTCTGCAAGTGTGGCCGGAGGAGAACCACCACTCACCCTCCGTAGCGTCCGGACTGTGGTGTGTAGGGAGATCCGGGACTCTGTTCTTGGGCCCCTATGCCAGCTTGAGGCACAGGTGGCACAACTTACGGGCATGCCTGTTGCCCGGCCTACACAGCCCCCAGCACAGCCCCATCCTGGGCAGTGAAGGAACAGTGGCAACTGGCCATGGGTGGGGATATCAGTTCCACTGTTGCCATCTGTGGGCTCATGGGCTCTGGATATCTAAACATCCGTCCCCGTCAATTGTGTAAGCCCCCCACACATGTCATACACCTCCCCTGTATGCGTCTTGTTTGTCTTGTCTGTTGACCTACCCAACCTACCTCCCCAGCTATACCGACTTCCTTTACCTGACATGCCACTCTCACCTGAAAAAAAAAAAAAAAAGGGCACTCTGTACCCACAAAAAAATTACGCCCCATACATAGCTGCCCATTCCACACACATGTCTGCTGGACATGGAAACTATCAATTACAATTGGCTGTACAACAAGTATTATTGTTGTCCTGACACCTCTCTCAGGGGTGGAATGTTTCAAATGTCACACCAAATTACATACATATGCACAGCTGTTGCTGATGAAGAAATGCGCAGCTATGGGCCTTACCTACATCCCTCCTGCAAAACCCAAGCTTGTTTCCCTACTGTCTTACCCTCTTTGTGACCCCTTTTTCACCACTTTCCTGTCTCCCCATTTTCATTTCTTTCAAAGAAAATAGTGCGGGTTTGCGCCAGAGTAAGCACTGTTAAGTGGTTGTAAGCGGGTGTGCGCGGAGCTGAACGTTAGTGCGCATGCGGGAGCTCCGCGCAAATCAGTGCTAACCCGGTTACAACTGCTTAAAAGTGCCTTAGTCACTCTGATTGACAGGTCCTGTAGTCAGTTCAAAAGCAAAATAAAATCCCACTGTCAGTCCCGAACCCAGGACCTTGGAAACAGTAGTCTGCATGACTTACCACTAAGCCATGACTGTTATACAAGAACATTGTGCTAAAATAAATATATCATGTAATAGTAGGAATGAATGTAAAGGGAATATAGGATGTGTAGTACACAAAGCATGTCATGTATACTTACTGTCAAATCTAGTGGATTTCTATAATAGTAGTGTGTGAACAGAAACAGCCATGCTAGTTGGTAGCTAGTAGGTAATAATGTCATATACATATATAAATGTATGTACATTTATATATATATATATATATATATATATATATATATATATATATAGTTGTAGGTGTCAGTGTGCATACACACTTAGTACAGGAAACAGGAGAGATGAATGGAGAAATGTTAATCTACAACACAGCCTGAATCATGAGAGAGATACTAACCTTTACACTCACAGAACAGTGTCCACAGCATACCAGCATGGTCCCCGCCCTTACAATCTGAAAGGGCAACGCCTATCTCACATACCCTTTTATAGCACTGTCCTGAAATCACAGTGAGAACTGCAATCAGTACACAACTGGCTGCATGCAATTAGTAAATGCTGGCTTACAATTGGTGCAGAGGCCATCACATGGACTTATGATGATACCTACAAAAGCATCCTGTACTCCCACTCCACACATGCAATACTTTCATTGCACCATCTGGAGGCAGACAGAGAGAGAGAGAGAGAGAGAGAAAGAAAAAAAGAAAATAAGAACACAAACAAAAACACACGTTACACAAACTAAGTTGAAGCTGTCATCAGTGTCAGTATCACGCTGGGCTAGCAGCAGCAGGAAGCTATAGTAACGGTAACGCAACCAGCTGCGACAAACACAGGTAATGTAAAGTAACAAGTTAATAGTCTACATACTGTGAACCCTCCATATGTGTCATTGGTCTGTATCTATAGGTATGTCCATGTGATAAGCTGTGTGCACGCAGTTTCACCCAAAGGGGATGACTATACATTACATGTCATTCAGTGTTAGGCCATGATCCTGGCACCAGTTGTCCATTTCAGTGAGGCCTGTCTGTAGGATGTGTGTGTCAGCTGGTGTAACGACTATGGTGCTTAGTTCGCAGTCATCTGGGAACTTTGTCATCCACAACCCGCACATGTTTGCTTTCACATCTGAGAAGTAAATGCCAAACAAGAGGGGTCCTAGGACAGAGCCCTGTGGGATACCATATGTGACTGGCTTTGAGTCTGACATGGCTCCCGCAATATCGATATTATGGATTCTGTATTTCAACCAGTGTGCAACCCATCATGTGACATATGTAGTAACATGTAAGCTAATGAGCTTGTCTACGATGCCTGAGTGGAGTACTGTGTTGAAGGCCTTAGGCAAGTCCAGGTAGGCTGTATGGACTGCGTTGCCCTCATCAATGACTGTAGTGACTGTTTTGAAAGGTCAACCAGGTTCAAAAGGCAGGATCAGCCCATCACAAAGGCAAACTGGGTGGGATCAAGTGTCTGCAGGTACCCAATATCGCTGTATATGTGTCCCATAATGAATCATTCCATAGCTTTGCAGACCAGGCTGGTTAAGCTTATGGGGCGGTAGTTCCCAGGGTCAGTAGAGGTGCCTCCTTAGTGGAGTGGGACCACTGTTGCTGTATGCCAGTGTTCAGGTACATATCCCGTAGTACGGCCAAGGTTAAATATCAGTCTTATATGTGGTTGTATCTCCTCTAGGAGTTCACGTAGCACATATCCAGGGGTACCATCAGGTCACATTGATGCTGTGTGTTCTGCTTTGCTGAGGGCGGCCCTCACCTGTACATCTGAGATGATAGGGAGGTTACATTCAGCTGTGATAAGTATTTCTAAGTATGGGGGAGAAGGAGGGGGGATACGTGCACTGAACCTGTCTGCCAGAATGTTGCCAATATCTGTGTGTTCAGTGAATGTTAAGTAGGTGTGTAGTAACTCAGAGCATATCTGAGGTGTTTGGTCCATATGTCTAACATAACTGAAGAAGGCATTGTGGATATTTAAAGTGTTTGTGGTCATTTCCCTCTCAGAGTAGGCCGTGGATGTTGTTATGACAGACCGTAGCTTATTACCAGTGCTCCCTTTATGTGAATCTGCTCTGCCCTGCCCTGCAGTAGCTTCCTTCTATCATTATACAATCTGCCTTTGGCTGGGGCCCACCAGACAGGATGCCTAACCTTTATGCATAGGGTCTGGGTTAGAAATGTATGTGCATGTTCCATGCATTCTTTGGGATGTCCGTGGGAAGCATTCACAAAGGGGTCAGCAGTGTGGGTTGTGGCTTCCACTGGCCCAGTGGGCTGCATGGATACCATGTCAGTCCTAACAAGTGAATATCTGTCTAATCACATATATATCAAAGTAGTCTACTGTGCTGGTGGTGGTGGTGGTGGTGGGATATGTATATCCAGGCCGAGTAATTTTTGTCCAGATCACACTAGTGGATGGGTTCCACATACAGTACCTTGGTATGAACCCCCAGAGTGAGGTTGTGCATTGGACCTGTCTCAGTGTGCTGACCGATGGGGCTTGCTACTATGTTGTATGGAATGTGGCAGGTATTGTTGCACAGGTGGTGGCTGAGCACTGATATCTGGCCATGTACTTGTGTATCCACCAAGAGACACACATGTGCTACATATGGGAGTAGTAGCATATCACTACAGTTGAGTATCATGTATAGTATGTGTGCCATATATTGCTGATATAGTCTGCTGATATCCTGTTTGTGTTCTCTTCCAGGGACATGGCGCATCAGCAAAATCCTGCCTACTCTGCTGCAGAAGATGAAGAGATACACCAGAGCCTGGTGCGGGATTATGACATACTGTTTTCCCGCACCAGCCAGAATCAGCACGACAGGGCTGCACTGTGGCAAGACCTTGTCCATAGGGTAAATGACATTGGCACGCATAATAGGACATATGAGCAGGTACGACATCACTGCAGTGATTTAATCAGAAATGTCCGTCAGCGTGCGTCGGATATCCACAGGCAACGGGTCGCCACAGGAGGTGGAGTGGCCACACATCCCCCCCTCACCAGACTGGAGGGGCTACTCCTAAGTGTTGTGGCTCCAGCCCAGAAACATCAACAGCAACACACCTGCATTATGATGGAGGCTGGATCCACACAGCAACACGACATGGAGCATGCAGGTAATATGCCATATGTACACTTGACTGTTCTGTACACTGTTAGTTTATGCATGTGTAAGGTGTGTCCGTGGTATGTAGCTGTCAACATAGTATGTAATTGTGCAGGTGCGATATTGCCATTATCAGCAGCTGACATGTAAAAGGCAACTGGTGTACTACTGCACTGTATCATACGCAGTATCAATGGCACAGTTCTGCCCACTGACATTAATCCCCTCATTTCTGCAGGTCCCTCCGGTGTTACAGCAAGGCAGGCCATCCATGCTGGTGAGTGTGTTTTAACAATACCTATAATAGTCCTGATAGTGCTAGTAATAATAGTGTAACTCAGTAGTGCTCTGTGTGTATACTGCGGGGTGTGCATGTGTGCCTGTGTCTACGTGTGCATGTGTGCATGTGTGCATGTGTGCCTGTGTCCACGTGTGCATGTGTGCATGTGTGCATGTGCACATGTGTCCATGTGTACACGTGTCCACATGTGCACATGCCCATGTGTGCATGTGTGCATGTGTGCCTGTGTCCACGTGTGCATGTGTCCATGTGTGCATGTGTGCATGTGTGCATGTGTCCACGTGTGCATGTGTGCATGTGTGCATTAGTGCATCACTGGTAACATTGTGTAGACATTGTAAACTGTGTTTCCTGTCTTCCTCCCACAGGTTCTGGTGCTGCTCTGGTGTCCTGCAGCAGGGAACCTGAATCTGGTGCCACAGGTACTGATAATGATGATATCTGTGTAATGGCACAGGAAGGTGTGTCAGGGTCCGTCATTGATAGCCAATTGACAGTACACAGCTGCCAACCCCATCATTGCGCACAGTCATCCTGCCAGTACATCCTATGTCACCATTGTCCCTAGGTGATGGACAGGATACAGTGGGCATTGACCAGGGTAATGTGGTATCTGTGGCATATGCTTCCCCACACAGCAGCCATGGGCAGGGTCCTGCGATGGTACCACACAGACAGTTGCCCATAGGTTCTTGTGGGAGCATCCATGGGCGTACTGCCTCTGGCAGACATGCCCTAAAGAGGTCTGTCAACCTCAGCTATGTTTCGGGCTGTCATACAGGCACAGTCGCGTATGGAAAGGTACACCAGACAGGGTCTGAGGGAGCTGAGAGCATGTCGCACAGCCATGACTGACAGTATGAGTGACATCGCAGATGCTATCCGTAATTTCACCAATGTCATAGACAGATGTTGTGGGGACATATTACAGCAGTTCCACAACCACATGTCCATGAGCCAGGGCAATGGTGGACGGCTGCGGCGTCGACTTGGCCGTATGCCAGCAACAGCAGCAGTTAGCAGTCGGCGCGGACGACAACAGGCCCACGGACGCCCCCATAGTGCCAGCAGCAGCCCCAGCAATGCTGGGTCTGTGCTGTCATTGGATCGCCCCAGGAGACCACGTGCACGTGGCTCTGGACAGTCCCAACAGGGACCTGTGTCCAGTCAACACACTCCCGCTTCTGATGACAGTACCCAGTCTGGCTTAGTACCGGATACGGTCCGTAGCACCCCTGCCAGGCACAGGTACCATGTCCATGCCCACAGACACTGATCTGTATGACCTGCCAGGTGCAGTCTGTGGCTGTCCACAAACTCCAGTATATGGCAGCCATGAGGTGGAATTGTGTGCATGCATACACACATGCAAAATGTTAACACCTAGGGCTACCACATACATGCACACACTGCACCAACAGTGCCCCACCCTGTACTGCTGTCCTTCACCAACACATATACACACACATATCAATTGGTGGTATCAGTGGCAGACTCAGGCATACCTAATTCACACCCTGTGCATATGATGAAACTGTGCCACCTCCTGCAATCTCCAACATCAGTGCAGGAACAAGTAAACACGTTGCTGATGCACAGGGTGACTACATAGAAGTGTATTACTAGTATCATGTTTTTAACAGTACAGTGTGCTGATATGACTGTGTGTATATCCCAGCATGCCAGATGCAGTAACTGTATGACTGTCCTGAATTGTTATCTACACCCATAGTAAGTACCATAGTGTAACAGCTGCACATTATTGCATACTGGTGGTAAGGATGTCAACAGATAGCCACATACATAGGTAGCACAGGGGAGAAGCTAATGCAAGTAGTGATACGCAATGATGGACATGTACAGTAATGGTGGCATGTTGCCCACAACGACTATGCAATGTGGATGTTTGCGCATGTTGATATGTGTGCAGTACCAATGTAATACAAATCACAATTAACTATGACATAATATCATTTCTACCATGGACATCTGAGCTGTGCATTCCTGGGTACATGTTAATAGTGCCTGCATATTTGCACTGTTACCTACTGTAAGTGTTACCCCTTCTTTGTTGTACAATGGACTACTTCCAGCCCTGCTTACTGTAGCTTTGTTTGCATGCATGTTTGCTTGGGGTTCCCTGGAACACTGCTTCCACCTGCAATGCAGAGTTACAGAGCTTCTGTGGATTCCTAGTGACATTTGCATAGTGTACTATACGTATGTCAATTTTCCACATGACAGAACGTCACTGTCTGTCCTGTTCACATGTACGTTGCCTGTGACACATTGCACATGACTTACCTGGCATTTACCCACGTGTGCAGTCATATATGCCAGTGCTATGAAATCAGTAGCAGTACACCCACACATACTCACCTTCAGTATGTTGTTCACCATTGGCCCTATGTGTTGGTAATCACCATGGCAATCACACTACTATGGTAGCATGTGCAAATGTAACCTGAGTATCACCTCTATGGTCCAGTTGTGGTTTATTTGAGTCATGTGGCAATGTCACAGCTGCCACATGTATGCAGTCAACCCTCTCCCCTGGCCAGGAACGTACAACACATGTGTGAGATGCCACCACATAGCCAATCTGGGGACTGAGCACTCTGAACCCAGTACTGCCATACCCTGTCAGGTGGCATGACATACTACAGTGACTACAATACCAGTCTGACATAGACCTGCACTGACAGCAATCCGAACACACTGGGGCATACTTGGAGACTCAGAATGGCATCCTGCCTGAGCATCACACACCTCCGCAGCTGGCACACAGGCATATGTTACGTCAGAACAGAGCACATGCCACACATGGCACACACATCCCATGTGCCACACACTCACAGCCTGTAGGGCTACACAACACACCTGCTACAGATGTGTCAGGTACCTCTCTTGGCCACTGCAGTGGGGTCCCGCTCAACAGGCTGTACATGGTGAAGGTCACAGTGATATGCCCGTGGGGCACTATGGTCCACCACAAAACACATGCATACAGGTCAGTCAGAGGCATGGACACATATGACTCAGTCATTGTCCATGCCACTATGGATGACCTGAGACATACCTCCCTGGACTACATGATAGGGAACATAGAAGGGATCTCTCAGCATGTGGCATTGGCCAGTATGAGCCTGATCTTGGTTGCCATCATACCCTCACCAGGTATGCTACCACAATATGTAGGAAGGGTGTTCTATGTCTACATTCTGCTCAATCTCCAATGTCATTCATAGGGTATCCAATGGCTGTCAATGTGTGCTTACATGCTAGGGAAGCCACAATGATTTACGAGGGGCAGCTTGCACGTGACACCCATGGGCCATTGTATATTGGCAAAGCCCCTTGATACACACATAGTGCCTTTTGCTGCAGGACACAGATTACATAGCCACCTCCACAGGTATCACACAGGATAGGACACTAACAGTGATGCTACACAACACCAGCAGTGTACACCACAAGATGCATGCACTGGACACTGTCCTCAGCACAGTGAACTGCAATATCTGTGCAGTACCAGATTCCTGATTCACGGCTCACAGGTGCAACCCATCACAGCCAGGTTATACCTCATACCATGCCTGTCGGCCCCTACACATGTAACACACATGGACAGGGGGGTGGTATCTCAAGGCACCACAGATAAACACACCTCCAGGTTTTTGGCACAGCATAAAGCATCAGGGCCTATCCATGAGCAGCTAACAGTGTGGTGGACTGCCTTCTGGTTCATAGCCTGGCACACACAACCCTCCCATACACAGGAAACCCACCTGTCCTCCCTAACAACACTGGCAATATGACAGTCTCTAGAAATGTCTTTATATGGCTGGACTGCATCCAGCCAAACATTGTGCGTGAGCATTACTGTAGCTGCAACACACTAGCTGAAAGGTTCCCAGCATGTAGTCACTGAATTGCAGTGGTACAACATGTTACCACTCCCACAACAGGTGGGAACATGCAGAACCTATTCATCGACTACATGTAGACTATATGGCCCAGACCAGATGTGTATCCCCTGCTGTTGGTATTATACCATATACAACTCACACTGTATATACACATACCGCATGCGGCCCCTGCACAGTAAGACACAGTCATAATGTTATGCATTGCGAATACCATTTATCTACTTGAGGCACGTGTCAGACATGGTAACTACTGAAGGTCACAGGTATATATGTGTATGTGTCACACACATACATCATGTGTGCATTGCCATTGCTGGTTTATGCAATGGCATGCATTGTTATGAACAACAACCCACACATGGTCATATTGTGTGACACAACCACGCGTGGCAGTTGTGGGTTTCCAAAACATACCTATCTGTGCTCTGACAGTGGTAATAGACCCAGTAGTGGAGCGCACTATTGGCATTACTGGGCAAGTAGCACTGTTTGGCTGTACTGATAGTGTGGTGACATCCCTTGTGTTTACTGGGGGAATATGCAGCATCTGGTGTATTGTAGTAGTTGCCAAAAGGATCTGTTTTCTCACACTTGCAATTACACACACCCTACAGAGTGAGCTAATACATTGCAGAGCTGTAGCCCACAGAGGGAGGACATCTCTGAACAGTTCCGGCACGACACGTCAATCCCACATAATCATCACAACACAGTGTTGACAGTGGAATTGTCCAGACAATGCAGATAGGGCCCCTCTCAGTCTGTTACTGATGCCCACTTACTGTTAGAGGTCCTCAGCAACCCTCTTCCAGCACACACCAACAACATGGATGTGGCTTAGCACATTCAAACCCTGGGATCTCCACTGTGTCCCTGCTTGACAGAGGCACAGCACACTAGCCTCACACGTTGCCTTATGTGACCTTCTTTACAGTGGCACAGTAGCCTACTGTACTGGGGATGCAGATGCCAAGCACATTCTGGCTAAGCTGTCATTCCCTAGGGCAAACAGCCTAGTATTGACCTCTACAGCCATATTGTCAGATGCAAAATATTTGTTGCTGTTACACTGTTTGCAAGTCTTTATTGACATAGCATTCCCTGTTCCTATGACCAACTTGTGTATCTGTGGAAGATGTTTGAATATGAGGGCGATCCACTATATCACTTATGTCTCTGTAGTCATTTACTGTGTGCACTGGGCAGATTGCTGTGTTGTGGTTGGTTCCTGGAATGACACGTACAAATACCAGATATGTGTTGCCAACTGCTAAACGGAGATATGGCCTAAGTGTGTGAGCATGCCCAGTTCAGCCTTTCCATGGCATGTTGTCTGACATATGCCTCATTTATCAAAGTGTGCGAGCATGCCCAGTGTGAGCTTTTCATATGTTGAACTCTGCAGTCCACCACATATTTGGATGAGTGTGAACTTCAACAATATCTCACGTTTATGGTTGTGTGTTGGGTGTCATGTTGTGCACTTACTGGCCAACTGCTTCATGTCTGAGCACAACAGGGATTATACAGTGCCTGCAGGGATTGCATGGGATACTTTGCATACAGTTTCAACATCCTTTCATAATGACCTAACACTGTAGTACCGTATAGTGTACTGGTTCAGTACTTTCACTGTGGTGGACAGTATCCAGGGCTTTAATCCTATCACTGCTTGACATCTTCATAGTGAGCACAACAGACTGTGTAGGGGCCAGTTGTGCACATATGACCATGTTGCATTATGTTCAGATATGGACTACCTACACCAGGCTTGTCCAACATTGGTAGTGTATTCCACAACATAGGTACACATTGGCAAACACTAGCAATGTGCCCTAGGCCATTTCTGATGCTAGTCAGAGAGTGTGTTTGTCCTTCGACACACATTGTAACTGGAGTTTGCCATGACATATGTCATGGTTAGTATACTGTGCCTCCGTCTACCTGTGACATAACAGTGATACCCAGGGTAAACCTACCATCTCCCATCCACTCATCAAGATTCCTCTTGAGGGGTGTCGATGGGTGACTCTCTGGCTAACCTCTACTGGGAGTTTACACAAGAGTGGGGGTGGCTTCTGTGTTATGGATCATTCAGTACAGCTTGTCCTATGTATGTCAGTGCTGGGGTTCAGGTCTCTCATGTGCATAGCTCACTGCCATTCAGATTGTACAAGGTGCAGCATGTTCATTGATTCCAGCTTGGACATGGCTTCATACATCAGGCACAGCTTGCCTCTGGGTGGGCAGTATGGCAGTGTGTGGAGCTGCAGTTTGTTTAATTAGGCAACACATGGCATCTGTTCATGCTCTTTGCTACTCCTGGTGAGGTACTGTTGTGGACTTTACAGTTGATGGAGGTGTCTGCTGAGGTACATCCCACAGGGGATATTGTAGTCAATTGTGACGCTGATGAAGGATGACTGCAGAGCCACAGTGACCTCCCCTTATCTAGATCTGACAATCTTCATGATTGGGTGAGTATATGGTATGTTTCTGTGAACACTACAGCCACATGTTTGTCCAATGCAGGATATCTATCACCTTGTGTCCCCAGATCTCTCATTACATGTTAGGTACATAATGGGTTAACACCTGTGTGGTAATTGGTGGGCACTTACTGTATATCCACGGTGGTTGTCTATACACATTTCTGCAATTAGTTTGCTGACATGGCTATGGCACCAGTTGTCTGTTTCTATGTGGCCCTTTTGTGGGTTGCTTGTGTCAGCTGGGGGTCAGATATGGTGGGCAGTTTGTATTCCTCTGCATACATGTTCAGTCACAGTCCTTCCATGTTGGCCTGTACCTATGGGACATATATACGGAACGGGGGAGGTCCCAGGACCAAGCCTTGTGGGATGCCACTTATATCTGGTTTGTAGTCTGACATGGATGCAGCATGTCTGACCATGTCAGTTCTGTCCTTGGTCTGGTTTGCAACCCCTCTACTGACATAGAGGTTTATATTTAAGCTGGTGAACATATCCATACTGAACACGTAGGGTATTGTCTGGAAGCATTTGCACAGCCCAGCTACGCTGTGTGGACCACATTGCCCTCATTGATGACCTTAATGACTGTTTCAAATGGGTCAAACATGTTTAGGGACAGGATCTGCACTTACGACAGCCACACTGGGTAGGGTCCGGTGTCAGTAGGTCCCCGATAGCTTTATGTCTGCGGTACATGCTGATCCTTTCCATAGCTGTGCAGACCAAGCTTGTCAGGATCCTGGGGTGGTAGTTTGCAGTATCCGTTAAGGCAACACCTTTGTTGTGAAGGACCACTGTTGTTGTACATTGCTCTTTGGGTACATATCCTGTGGTAAGGCTGCCATTGAGCAGTAGAGTGATTTGGCATTCCATTCTTCTTGGAGTCCATGTTGGCCTCAGCCCAGGACACCATCTCATACCTTTGCTGCTGTGTGTTTTGCTTTGTAGATGATGGCTGTTACCTCAGCATCTGCAATGTCAGGGGGCCAGCAGTCTGTTGGGATAGATATTTTGCATTCTGGGGGGGGGGGGTTTGCACTGCACCTGTCAGGTTGTACGTTGGCAATATGTGTGTGTGTTTGGTATTTTGTTTGTAATATCTGTGTGATTCGGAGCATATCTGTGAATTCCCAACATGGTTCCTACCATCCGTTGAGTAAGCCTTATGATTATCCTTAGTGTCCTGTACAATTTGTATCTTCATAAGTTCATAGGTTCATACTAGGCTATCCACCCTAGGGCATTAGTAAGCCTAGCCAGAGTGTGTGTGTCTTTCGCCGCCCCTTGCTATGTGAATATTATGGCCATTTATGATTTACTTTACTGTGCCTCTGTCTGGACGTGACACAGTGAAGACCCCAGTGTACATCTACGATCATCCATCCACTTGGCAATATTCCTGTTGAGGGGTGTCAGTGAGCGGCTCTGCCTAACATGGAGTGGGATCCTGTTCCAGGGTGTGGGGAGACTCTGGGTTATGTATCTGTCCCTCCAGCACATCCTATTTCATTATGTGTTGAGGTTGACATCTGTCACTCTCACAGCTCAATGGCTTTGATTTCCTGGGGTGGAGCATGTCCATTACTCCTGTGTTGGACATGGCCTTGTACAACAGACATACAATGCCTCTGTGTAGGCAGTCTGTGACTGCATTCAGCTGGGGTGTCTACAGCCAGGCAGCATATGACATATATTTGACACCCTTTATCCTCTTGGTGAGGTACCTTTGAGGTCTTTCTAACCGCTGCAGGTGTCAGGTAAGGTGCATCCCATATGAGTCATTGTACTAGATTATGGGTCTGATAAGAGAACAGTACAGGGGCATAGTGACCTCTGTTGATGTAGATGTGAATCCTTTCATGATACGGTGTCCAGTATAGACAATCTTCCTAGCCACATTGGCATTGTGAGTGTCACATGACAGGTTACCGTTGACTTGTGTCCCTAGGTCCCTGATTACTCATTGCATACATAATGGTTTACCACCTATGTGGTAATATGTGAGTACCTTATTTGGTATTTGGTGGGACATTCATGCTGTCCAGTGTCTTCAGGATGTCTGGGTGGGGTTCCGCTGTGTGAGAGTGTGGTCTGTCACATGCTACAGACTGTACAGCAGTTTTGACTACAGTTAGGTGCACATGGGTGGTCTCCGCTGCTTCGTGCATTGTCAGTTACCTGGCCGTATGGGTGTCTGTGCTGCATATGGATACTCCCCCTCCTTTGATGTTTTGGTCCAGGTGTTGGGGCCATAACGCATGATATGAGGTATAACCTGGTAGTGCTGGTGTGCTGTCAGTAGGCTTGCAGCAGGTTTCTGTCACTGCACAGACATCGATGTTCTCCATACTGGGAAGTGTCTCAGGAGCATGCATATTGCAGTTTACACATCTGGCATTGGTCAGCATTACCCTTATGTTTCTTACCACTTATGTTTTCTAGGGTGGTGGGTTAGTCTTTTCGGCCTTGCCTACATACGGCTCTATGGAGGTGGCAAAGGCCTTATCCAGTATCCAGACGTCCAGGGGTAACAGGTGCAAGCCATCCCTGGGACAGCAGCATGGCTTGTCATGCATGACATCTCAAGCAGACAGACATTAGATCCTCTTGGACTGACAGCTGTAATTGTGCCACCTGTTAAAGCTGATCATTCTGTGTTTGTACTGTGGCATCATTCTTGGTGAGGGTTGGATGCTGCAAACGGCCAGTGTCATACCGGCCTGGAGTACATACTCAGAGAGCTCATCCATGTCTCTTTTCATGTAGTCCAGGGAGGTACATCTCGGGTCATTCACACCAGCATGGACAATGAGTGCATCATATTTCTGCTTGCTTTGGGGTGACCTGCATACTTGTGTTATGTGGCGTATTGTAGCAGCCTACAGGCAGCTTACTGTACCCTTTCCCTTGTTCAGTCTGGTGAGTGGGACAGCAGTGTGTCTGCCTATACAGACACCTATTACAACTTATCAGGCATGCTGTTTCTCCTTCTGGCCTGTGACTGTTTGGCACACCAGCTTTGTGTACTATGTGTTGCATGTGCTATGTTTGGAGGTTGTGGTTGCTTGGGGTCTGCTTTGGAGGCCTCTGTTGGTGTGGTGTGTTTGTAATTAGGGCCTCCGGGAATGTTTTTCTGTGTTTATGTGTTTGGTTTACAGTTGTGATAGGTCTATGTGGGACTGGGTTTGTGGTGTATGTGGTTACCTTCTTCTCCTGACTAGTTTTGACAGTACTGTTTTGGGGGTGCTCAGCCTCTGGTTTGGATAAATGGCTGCATCTCTCACATATATTTGTATTTATTGGGGGGAGTTGAGGGTTGTCTGTGTACTTGGGGTAGGTGTAACATTGCCTCAGGATTCACAGATTCTACTTGTTGTAGCTGGCCTTAGTGGATTGTATGTGTGGACATATTTTATTGCCATACTACTGATCAGTAATTACTTCCCTTTTTATGTTTGCTCTATCATGTAGTAGCTTCCTCATTTTCTTGCATGGTTTGGTAATGGCTGGAGTCCAGCATGCCAGATGCCTGTGTGTATGGCATTGTGTCTTGTTGTTATTTGTGATTGCATAATCCAAGCATTCCTGACTGTGTTCATGGAATGCCTGTATAACAGGTTCTGTGGTGTGTCCCATATTCTGCACCTGCACAGGGCCTTTAGTGGATTCCACATCAGTTTGGAGGGGTGCAACTTATGCTTTACACATGTTTTTCACTGTGGTTTTCTGGCCAGGGACTGTGGTCAGGATATGTATATCTGGTGTGATTACTCTATGGTCTGGTCTTACCAGTGAGGGATACACTTCTCATCTTGCCATCCAGTACGCATGTTTCTGATTATCACATCCAGTATGCTTACCCCTCTTGTGGGAGTGGTACGTTGTTCCTGGGCATTTTGGTTTATGGATTCTAGGGACTTTTCTCCTACTGTGTTGGTGCTAGTATAATGCTCCCAGTGTATGTCTGGGTATTTTCAGTCAACCAATATAATGTGGTTTGGGGGGCTTGATATATTCATGTATTCCAACATAGGCCAGGTGCAGTTCCTGGTGTTAGGACAGTAGTCTGCAGCAGGCTATATACTGGGAGGCGGTTTTAGCCACTGGTATTTGACCATGGCTAATCCATGCTGCTTCTTGTTGTGGTACCAACATGGGGGTGTGGTTATCCTTGACATTTATTGCTAGTCACCCTCCTTTTGTAGCTTGTTCCATGTTTTGCGGCTGTACAGTACAGTATGAGGTGTGACCTGGTAGTGTTAGGGTGCTGATGTGAGCCTTGACCCAGTTCTCTATTACAGGACTGATATCTACATTCTCCATACTGTGTGCATTTACACTGCACACATCTTGCTGTTTAGACTTCTGGCATTGGGTAACATTACATCTAGGTTCCTATCCCTTGTGGTGCCTATGAAGGTGGGTTTGTGTTTTGAGACTTACCTATTCAGGGCATGCTGTGGGTACTGACAGCCTTTGCCAGTATCCATGGGGCATGGACTGATAGGTGCACGCCACCCCTAGCAGGTGGTGCATCATGTCATGCTCCGCATGTCTTCCCAGCCTGAAACACATTGGCTCCCCTTTGACTAACTGCATTACTTCAGCCAATTATTGCAATTGATCATCCCATCGTCATTTTGTGGCTTCATGCTTGGTGAGTGTGGATGTTAGTCAGGGTCCTCAAGTGTGCATATAGTACAAGGTGTTGCATTACTTAACACATGGCATTCATGCCTCAGGTGGTGCTACAGGGCTGCCTCTGTTGGATGCACATATTACACTCCCTGTACATGTTTGTGAGCAGGTCATGTCATTTTAGGCATCCCTGTTATTATTTGAGTGAGTCAGAGAGGGGTATCCTTCCCAGGGTTCCTACTGAGCCAGTATATGTGCTATGCGTTGCCTCTTTGCCAAGGCCAGGGCATACTGGGCACGCCTCCTTCTGCCTACTGGGGCAGGCTCAGGTTGTTCCTCCTCCGAGTCATGCTCTGCCTGTGATGGCCTTAGCAATGGTGCGGGGCTGTTTGGCCCAGCCCTATGTTGGTCCTGCTGCAGCTGTTTTCGCAAGATCATATTATGTAGCATAGCACATACCATGACAATTTGGGTACATGTAGGTGGTGAGTACTGCAAGGCTCCACCAGATGTGTCCAGACACCGGAACCGTGACTTGAGCAGCCCAAACACACGCTCTATTACATTACATGTTTGTGCGTGTGCCTTATTATGGCATTCCTGTTCAGGTGTGTGTGCATTTCTGATGGGTGTCATCAGCCACGGCTCCAGTGCATAACCTGCATCCCCCACTAGGTGTCCGTGTGGGATGTCCCCATTGGCAAATGTCTAGTACAGCTGCGCCAAATGCCAGATGTGGGAATCATGGTAGCTCCCAGGGCAGCCAGCACACACATTCATTATTATGCCCTGGGCATCACACACGACCTGGCAGTTGATGGAGGGGAAGCCCTTGTGGTTAATGTTGGCCCTACCCCGCTCACCGGCTGGTGTTTTGATGTGTATGTGCATGCAGTCTATTGCACCCACTACCTCAGGGTATTCCGCTATTTGCTGGAAGAGATGCATATTGCTGGCCAATACCGCACGGGCATTGGGGAAATATACATGATCACCGACATGTGCTGACATGGCATCCAAGAACTGGTGCAGTACCCTGGAGGCTGATGCCTGTGATATCCCCATCATATCACCAGTTGGTCTCTGGAAGGTACCTGTTGCTAGTATTCTTAGGCCAACACATACCTTGGTTTCCACTGGGATGGGTTCCCCTCTGTTGGTTCTGTGTGTGAGGCGTGGCCTGCACAGCTCGACAGTTTTCTGCAGGAGGTCTCTGTCCACTCTATAGCGCTCTACTATCTCCAGCTCATGTAACCCGTGGTAGGTGACCCTGGGCCTGTACACTCTTCTCCATCTCCTCACTGTGGGTTTTCTGGCACCATCTGCATTGTCACCACCCTCAGCAAGTCGCCTATGTCTCATTATGACAGCTATGGCAGCCCCTAGCATTTCTGCTCTGAGTTCAGCTTTTTCAGTTTTCACTTCTAATAGCTTACTTCTGTCTTGCAGTGTCTCTTCAGAGAAACTCCTGCACTGCTGTTTGCAGAGTTTTAAGTGCTGGGGTGAGCTACTATTCTGCCTGTGTAATTGTCTGCTTCTAATTGTTTTCACCTGCTAGCTCCAGCAGTATTCCCTGCTAGCTTCCTACTAATTCTGTTGCTTCCTTTTTTCTTTCTGTTTCCTCAGGGGGGAGCAGCGTGCATACCAGCAGAAACACGCTCACAGTGGCTTACACGTGCGCACACATGCTTACACGGTTCAGGATCTGCCTATTCGGGTTAAAACGCGTGCACACCAGCGCAAACAGTGTTACAAATCTACCAACATGCTCCCACATGCTCAGTCTGCCTTACACGTGTCCACACTGTCCTACTTGTGCCTCATGGCACGAACACGTGCGCATGCACACCCAGCAAGAAACTTTGGTGTAAGTAACAGTGTACACCTTCCATTTCTTGACTTTCCCATGCTTATCTTGTGGCACTCCTCTTTCCATGATCTGTGTCTGTCATCTGTCATGTAACACTGACCTCCAATGAACTGCATTTCTTTCTACCATTCCCCCCTGTGATGTCACCTATCTCCTACTCTATTCCTCCCCCTTATGTATCTCTTACACTACTCAGAATGTGCTCATTTGCTATGTGACTGTGGTATTCAGTATCCTAACCCTCATTTACATCAGATTGCCTACTAATGCTTAGTTACATGTCTTAGACTCAGCTTCCCCCCTTAGCAACCACTACACGGTGGCCATGTTGTTTTTGGTCTGCTGGTCCCTGCATTGCCATTCCATGTATTGAATAAAACCCACATTTGTGAGTTTATAACCTTCATTTTTATGTTTTATACAGTGCAGCCTGATCACCGAAAAAAATATATTTTTTTAATATTTGCATCAGGGTACCTTGCCAATGGCCACATATTTGGCCCTTGGTATGCTGCCTGACACATATGCACCCTTTATTTGGAGCTGACATGGCTCCATTGTGATTTTTGCAGAAACGTACTCAGTTGTCAACTGAGTACATTTCTGCAGCTAAAACGGCTCTTACACGGGCCGCTTTCTGTTTCGTGGATCGCTACTCTACCTCATTTGCATGCCTTTTGGCTGCAAGTGAGGTATTTAGCATATCCACGCCCAGTCCGTGTAAGAGACGTTTTAGCTGGTCTCTTACACGGAGCTTCGGGCTGTTCCTGGACCGCGAGGCTTGCATGGAGTGTTACACATCTCTTACACTCCATGCAAGCCTTCGTGAATCCTGCCCAGTATCTATTATTTAATATTTTGTAGATGAGTATATAAAGTAGCTGTAGCTGTAAAAGGTAGCAGTGTTTTAGTTGAGAGTAGTTCAGTGATGATTGTGCTTCTTAACAAGGTGTTTCATCCTTTAGCAATGCCAAGTGGCTATCCATTGAGGGGAGATGCACCCTCCTTCTTGCCTCCCTTAAATACAAATATCTAAACTTTTATTCTTTCCCCTTCTTTTCTAATAGGCTCACAAAGACAACCCCCAAAAGCTTCAAAACCTCCTTCCAAGATGCTTTCTCTGTGTGCTCCCTCCGAGCAAATTCCATAGTACAGAGCACTGCTTCTCTGTATCAGCCCCATGCATTTGGGAATTCCTTGCAATTAGACTATGTTCAATTCCCAACTGCCATAATTTCTGAATAAAACTAAATAAGTTTCTGTACCAAGAAGCCAAATGTCAGTGCTGCCTAACAGGCATTACTGCCTGAAAAACAGCTCTCCTTTTCCTGTCCTCTAGTCACCGCACACCTTAACCTTTTGCTCACTTTCCTCTTATAACTTCTTCTCATCTATCCCACCAGTAATTCTTCCTATCTCTGTCCCACCCCCCTTTCTCTCTAATTTATTGTCCTCTGTACCCATCCTGTTTTACTCTGTGGCCCTAGTTCTGTCAATATCCTGTAGGTATGTCTCTCCAAGGGATTATACTGGTATGTTAGTTTTTTCTAGTACATCTTTTTTTATTTCTGTTTTTTTCTACAAAATAATATAATCTGTTCTCTCATTTTGCATAATATATATAACGTTTGCACTACTGCTGCATCACTGTTTTATATTCTGTTTGCTGTTTATTGCTTTCTGTTTAATATTCTGTTTCACTTTCTCTATCACTTATCTGCACTGTATTGCTGTGTGATTGCATTTTGTTTCAGTTTAATCCCGGGCAGAGTCTGAAAGTATTTCACATAAATCAGCGCTCTATCACAAGTAATAAATGGAAATAAATAACTTTCAAAATGAGAATGGTGAACTTTTTTCATAGATTCCTGTTTCATCAGTGATTGTAGCAATTTAACAGCATTGTGTTAGTGTGAGATCAGATAACAAAGGAGATAAGGAGGTTCTCTTTTTCCTCAGTGTTGTGCAAACTGTAAAGTAAAAGTAATATAAAGTGACTGGAAACATTTTAGCCACTTTACTTGTATGAAGAAAGTGCAATAAAGAAATGCTCATAGGTTCATAGGTAGGTACTAGGCTATCTGCCCGAGGTCATTTATAACCCTAGCCAGACTGTGTTGGCTTTCGCTGCCCCATTGATTAATGAACTGATCCTCTGTCAAGCAGAGCCAATGAAGTGATCCCAGGGGTATATTTTCTGTTACCCATCCACTCGTCAAGGTTTCTGTTGAAGAGTGTTACTGAGGGGCTCTGCCTAATGTAGTTTGGAATTTTGTTCCAAAGCATGGGGAGTCTCTGTGACAGGAATCTATCACTCCAGCATGTTCTATTTATTGTTGTGGCGAGGTTTAGCTCACTAGAGCACGTGGCTCGCAGTGACATGGATTTCTTTAGTCATGAAAATACTTTCCTGATGGGAGATAATGCATTTACTTGTGTATTACAAATAAGAGTCATACAGAAGTGGTTAGATATTGTAATGCAGTGTTCATTTTAATTTGACCAATATTGTTGAAAAAGGTTAATTTTATTGTCTCTAAACATATTTCCTGGGATTCATTAACAATTGTGCAGATGCCACACTGCATCTATATGATATAAGCATGTTAGCATTATGAATAACAGGAGAACTAATCGAATATGCATGCTGCTCATTACGCCACCACATTTAAAAGCACCTTCTCATGGCCAGCAATAGTGTTCATGGCTATGGAAAGGTACTTGCAAGCATGGGCACACAATCTAAACGAAATTGCTCGCATATGGCAATACTCGTATATGAACACATGCTGCAGCAGAGGTATATTAAGGGCAAGTACAGGGAAACAGTACAGAGTGAGAAGAAGTGAAATGGGGGAATTGTTACTCTACATTGTGTTATAATGATTTAGTAATGTTGAAGAGAGAAAATGTTTCAAGTGTCCCCATATCTCACATGCACTTGTGACAAAAGTGTATAAGAAGCATTTCTGGCATAAATCCTGCAATATTGATGTAATGATATTTAATGCCAATGACAATCCTGCAGTTACACACCTAAAAATGGACATGCTAATAAAGGATGTGATAGGGACATAAAGCTGCAGTGTAGCAAAGGGGAGTGAAAATGTGATATACATGTTAATTAAATGTTGACTTGAGATTACAGCAAGGGCTGAAGAGGCTTTAAGAGATGACTGCATAGAATCCAGTTATTATATTTAAGCTGTACATACAGGGAATTTATGTATGCAATCTGACAGCACTGCTGTATTATCCATCTCACCATGTATACACAAGAACAAAAGGACCTTACAGCTGTAATGTCAGGTAAATCATAAATGGACATGTTTTTGCAAAGAAATGACAGTGGCACCAGGAGGAAAGGGATTCATCCACTAAAAGCATATAATAGACAAGCAAGTGACAAAACGGATGAAATGTCAGGAGTCCAGTTTTTCCATTGCTGATTTACATACATGTCTGACATAGTAATTCTAGACATGCTCAGATTAATTATGGGGAACAGTGACATAACAGTTCAAAAGCAGCAACACAATAGAATGTGATGTTGCTATTAAATTGCTGCAGCAACATGATAGAAAGTGTTGTAACTGAGGACCAATCACATTTTCTGATGGTCTCACAGCATGTCACACAGTAAGAAACATTTATGGAATGACTCATCTGCCTTTGAACAGTATAGTGTGACGAAAACAATTATAGTATTAAAAACATGTCTGAATGAAGACTTGCAATACAGAGAACAATTATCTTGTGAATAGGTAATGCGTGTGAGAAATGAATGACATAAGAAACATTTGCATCATTTCATTTCCATTATCATGTCAGAACAGATACCAGAGAGATGCATAACAATCATAGTTGACACAAACATACTCTTATTGGTCATGTAAGAAAGAACACCCTTCAGGAGCTTACAGCATTATCATACCATATAGGTTCATAGGTTCATAGGTAGGTACTAGGCTATCAGCCCTAGGGCCTATACAAGCCTAGCCAAAAAGGTACCCTGGCTTTCACCACCCAAAATAATTATTTACCTGTGCCCTTGTTGAGCAGAGCCACAGAGGTGATCCCTGGGGTGAATTTCCTATTTCCCATCCAATCATCAATATTTTTCTTGAAGAGTGCTAATGAGGAGCTTTGCTTGATATAGATAGGTAGTTTGTTCCAGAGTATGGGAAGATTCTGGGACAGGAGTCTATCCCTCCAGCATGTTCTGTTCATTGTGGTGACAGGGGTTTAGGTCCCTAGAACGTGTAGCTTGGAGAAATTGGGATTTCTTTAAGTGGAGCATGTCTAACAGCTCTGGGTTTGACATAGCTTTGTATGTTAGGCAGAGATCGCCTCTGAGTAGGTGATATGCGACGGAGTAAAGCTGGACTTTTTTGAGATGGTCTGCATAGGGCATCTGTTTGAGGCAAGTAATCCTCTTTGTGAGGTATTTCTGCGGCTGTTGTAGATGTCTTGTGAGGAACATACCAAAAGGGGCATTGTACTCCATAATGGGTCTAATGAGTGATGAGCAGAGAGGAACAATGACCTCTTTTTTCCTGGATGAGAAACCTTTTGTGATGAGGTGTGCCACATAGAAGGATTTCCTGACTACGGTGGTGATGTAATTTATCAAAGGAGAGACTACTGTCCACCTGTGTCTCAAGGTCTCTTATCACACTTTCGGTGTTAAGTAGACTAGCACCTATGTGGTAGCTCATGGGTACAGAGTTTTTACCAAAGGGGTGACAATGCACTTTATGGCATTGAGCTTGAGGCCATGGCTTTGATACCAGGCACCTGTCTCAGTGAGGCCCTTTTGTAGGATGTCGACATTGTTAGGAGTTTCAATTATGGCTCCTAGTTTGCAGTCATCTGCGAACTTCATTAGCCAAAGACCTTCTGTAGGAGAGGACCCAGGACTGAACCCTGTGGTACTCCAATTGTCACTGGTCTGAAGTCGGATTTGGAGTCTGCTACATTCACAGTGTGGGTTCTGTCAGTGAGCCAGTTGGCAACCCATCTTGTGATATAGGGATTTATACCTAGTTTAGTGAGTTTATCTATAATTTCAGAGTGGGGGGTGGTGTCAAAAGCCTTGGCAAGATCTAGATAAGCTGTGTGAACCACCTTAACCTTGTCTACGGCTTTGGTGACTGCTTCAAAGGAGTCAATCAGGTTTAGGAGACATGATCTGCCTTTTACAAACCCAAACTGGGTGGGGTTCAGAGTTTGGAGATTACCAATGTCTTTGTTTATAAGTTCCATGATGATACGTTCCATGGCCTTGCAGACCAGGCTTGTTAGGCTAATGGGGTGGTAATTCCCGGGGTCCGTGGTGATTCCCCCTTTGTGGAGTGGGATAACCATCGCTGTGCACCATTCAGTGGGCACAAAGCCTGAGGTGAGGCTATGACTGAACATGGTGCTTAGGTGGGGTGCCAGTTCATTCTGTATTTCATGTCGAGAACACACCCTGGGATGTTGTCAGGTCCCACGGATGCTGTGTTCTTGGCTTTGAAGAGTGTTTTTTTTACCTGTGCAGCCATGATTACAGGAACTTTGCATTCTTCTGGTATAGAGATGGGCCCTTTAAGGGGTGAAGGGAGGGTAAAGTTAGCACTGAATCTATCTGCCAGGATGTTGGCAATATCAGTTGGTTCTGTATATTTAGTGCCATTGTGCTGTTACTCAGAGCAGATCTGAGTGTTGCCATTGAGATTCTTGACATAGCTATAGAATGCTTTGTGGTTGCCTTTAGAATCAGTGGTGATTTTGTTTTCATAACTAGCTTTGGAGGATTTTATGAGGGATCTAGCTTCTTACTTAGGCTGACCAGGGATTTCTTCCAGTCATGGGATTTTACTCTTTTTTTGCAACAGTTTCTTTCTTCTGTTGTAGAGTTTGTTTATGGCAGGGGACCACCAGATTGGCTTCCTTTTTTGGAGGATAGCATCTTGGTTCTGTTAGGGATAGCACAATCCATGCACTTGTGTAAGTGTTTATAAAGTGCATTTGTGTAGGATTCAGCAGTCATACCTCTATTGTTCGTCTGCATAGGTATCGTGAAGTTTGCCACTTCTGTCTTAAGAAGCGAGAAGTTGGCTTTGAAGAAATTTTTTACGGTGGTTTCCCTAATGGGGGTGGGGACGGGATGTGCATGTCTAGGCTGATTAGCTTGTGATCGGATCTGACCAACAAGGAATTGACCACTAGTGTGGAACACCGGTCGCCCATGTTAGTAATGACCAGGTCTAGGATAATGCTGCCCCTGGTGGGGGTGTGGATAAGTTTATCCAAGGCATTGGAATTTATGAATTACAGAAAACATTGAGCAAAAGAGTTGGTACATAGGTTCATAGTTTAGTTCATAAGTACATAGCACATGAGTAGTTTTCCCAGTTAATGGTGGGGTAGTTGAAATTGCCCATTATTAGGGTGCTGGGTTGTACCCTAATATTTTCCAGTATATCAAGAAATGAGGAGTGAGAATCCTGGGGCATGGTGGGGGATCTGTAGCAAGTTACAATTTGGATTGCGGTCTTGCCCAGAGTTAGTTGCACTTGGATAATCTCAGACGCATTATGCTGAGCAACTAACCTGGAGGTGTTGATATCCTTAATGAATATGGACATGCCTCCACCTTTAGTGTTTTGGTCCAGGTTAGGTGGCCGAAAGGTGTGGTATGAATTATAGCCTGGTAATGCAGGGGTGCTCTCTGGAGCCTTGAACCAGGTCTCTGTCACTGCACAGATGTCAATGTTCTCCATTTTAAGGAGTGCCTTGAGTGAATGCATTTTGAGGTTTAGACTTTTAGCATTGAGTAGCATTACCCTCAGATTTTGCTTGCTTGTACCTGTTACGGCTGTGAATTTGTAATTTGAACCTTGCCTAAAAAAGGCACTATAGGGGTGGCAAGAGCCTTAGCCAGTATCCGGAATCCCAAGGTAACAGGTGCAGGCCATCTCTGGCAAAGCATCGTGGTCTGTCGATCATGTCATCCCAGGCAGAGAGATACTGGATCCCCTTAGAATGACTCCAGAAGCTTAGCCAATTGTTGAAGTCAATCATTTTGTCCTTGTACTGTGGTATCATTCTGGGTAATGGCAGGTGTTACTCATGGCTAGGGTCATACCTGCCTGGGCTACAAGATTGGAAACCTCCTCCATGTCTCTTTTCATGTAGTCCAGGGAGGTACATCTCAGGTCATTCACACCAACATGAACAATGACAGAGTCTCATTTGTACTTGTTGTGGAGTGACCTGAGTGTGTGCATTATGTGGTGGATCCTGGCACCCGACAGGCAGCTGACGGTAAATTTCTCCTTATTTAGCCTGGTGAGTGGAACATCAGTGCGCCTGACTATAGAGTCACCTATGACTAGAGTGTTGCATACGTTGTTATGCCTTATGCACTGTAGTTGAGTAGCACACTGAGTTTGTGGGCTATGTGTCATTTGGGTTGTGTTGGGGGGGTGGAGGTTGCATGCGTTTCTGCTTTGGAGGTCTCTGTTGCTTGAGCAGATTTTTATTGAGAGCCTCCGCAAATGTAGGTGTGTGTTTTGCGTTGCTATGTATGTGTTTTGGTGGTGTAGGTTTTGAGGGACTATGTGATGAGTGTGGTGTGGTGCAAATGTTTACCTTCTCCTCTTGACTGTCTAGTCCAGTCTTGGGTGAAGAGAGCTTTGCTTCCAGTTTGGCTATATAAGTGCATCTCTCACAGGTTGTAGTGTTGGGTGGTAGGAGGAGAGGGTTGTCTGTGCACATGAGGCAATTGCTGCATTGCTCCAAGATGCCCAGATTCATCAGGTAGACAGGAGAAAATACCGGGAGCTGACCCTTAGACATGCCTGGATAGGTGATTATTTATTAAGTACTAAAAATTGTTTTCCTCTAGACAAGTGAGAAAAGATGAGTGCTGTAGTAAGTCATAGCTTATTTAGTGCTTACGAGTTCTGAACAAGTGCTGAGCTCAAACAGATTTGAGTGCTAAAACTAAAAAACTGGTTAGTTCTAAGGAAAAATTTGAAGAGCAGACTTTATGGTGCCAGGAATAGTTTAACCCTAGCTAAGCGGCAATGCATAAAGTGTATTGTTTTTAATACAACAGTAGCAAATGAGCAAACTGATTTAAACAAATTAACCAATAAAAAGCTAAAAACTGAGCCCCGTTCCATCAGTCTTTGATCAAAGAAGTTCTAACTGCACACTTCTGCCACTTGGGTGCAGGGGAACCTTCTCCAGAAAAGATGGTCTGGATTAGTGCTCAAGTTATACAAACAAAGCTAGATTCAGCAGGTCTGAATTTAATCTATGCTACAGAAAACAAGGCATACCAATTTTAGAAAGAAACAGTTCAAATAAGCAGGCACAATAAGCCTTTAACCAGAAACTCCCATCTCAGAAGGGCAGAATATACCTTCTCCTCCCACAAGAGTGCAGACCACGAACCTTCTTAATGTAAAATAACTGGCCCGAACCCAAGTGTTTAAACCAGAACTAATACACTCTTAGAATAACAGACACTAAGCCTTCAATCAGCAATTCCCAACTTAGAAGGATGTAAGCTACCTGTCCTGCCACAACAGTGCAGACCACAAACCTTCTTAATGTAAAACAACTGGACTGAAGCCCAAGTGCTTCTACCAAAGGCTTAGAATAACAGTTACAATTTAATCAGGTGACTACCAAGCAGTAATAAATGCAGCAGAATAAATAGAATAAATACAACTGAGTACTTTTAAGAAGAGGCAAAAGCAAAATAAAGTGCAATTTTTTTTAGTAATGTGCAAGGAAAGAGGATGGAGGAGCAGAGGTTAACAACCTAAGTGGGTTGGCCTTCTCAAATGTTCTCTCTGTATTAAGTAGAGTAAAAACCAGACTGTGAGGGGTGTCGCAGATCAAATTTACAGTAGGGGTGGGCAAATGCAAAGCCACCAACTATAACAACTCTACAATTCTCAGTGATATATTTCCAGATTGTTTGAGAATCACACCAGCTAGAACGCCATTAATGACCCACCTAGTAGAAAATGCCTGAAAAAGGTGGCCCTTTGAGTGTGTGTATGATGCTGTTGTCTGACACATTTGTTTGACAAGCAGATGTGACCAGCTTCAGGCCCTGCCTATTATATAAGGCTCTCTCCAGACCCCTGAATTGACTGCATGTGGCAAATCATTTAGCAATTTAGGCTGTCACAAATAACTGAATTGAAAATGTGTGTGTGTGTGTGTGTGTGTGTGTGTGTGTGTGTGTGTGTGTGTGTGTGTGTGTGTGTGTGTGTGTGTGTGTGTGTGTTAATATGAACAATATCATCTATTCACAGTGCTGGAAAGGAGCTGCACATGTTACCATCCATACAACACTGAGCATTACATTATGACTGTTTTTCTGACAAGGAAGCTGTTTCCTTCATGTAAGACACATAGTGCCCCAAAATTGAACACCAGTCTATCTGTGTAGATATGCTATAAAAGCCAGTACTCAATGCACATGCCACAGGAGCAATCACAGCATGTAATGTCATAAATAAACATTTCACTGTTATGCAATCACAATCTGTAATGATATGTCATAGTCCAACATAAAATTGATATAAATAACTAAATACAAGGGTGTTTATGTAATGTCAGTACATTCATATAATGTTGCCCCTTTCAGGAACTGAACAGCAAGCCATGTGACTCTACTAACTAATGACATCTGGAAGAACCACAAGCATCACAGTGGAAGTCTAATTATGCAATCTAGAGGGCAATGAACTAGTTGCAAGTGCCATAGAAGAGGTCTGCCTCTTAAGGGGAGAGAGTGCACTTTTGTCAAGATAACCTCATCAGAATGTTTCATACCAGATGTTTCTGTAAAAACTGGTATAATAGAGCTGTGTGCACATTTAAATGCATTTTCTTCAGGGAAAGTGAAGACAACAACAAGCATTACACACACATATACAAGTCTACCATGGTGGGAAATTGAACCTCCTACCTATCTAATTACACAATCTAGAGAGCACAGTATGAGTCGCAAGTGCCACAGGAGAAGGCGGACTTTTGTTAGGATGATATGATCATTGTGTTTCATACAGAATGTTTCCATAAAAATTCGTATAAGGGAGCTGTGTGCACATTTAAATGCATTCTCCTCAGGGAAAGTGAAGATAACAAGCATTACACACACATATACAAGTCTACTATGGTGGGAAATTTAATCTCCTACCTATTTAGTTAGACATTTTAGGAACACTGTTCTTATCACAAGCGTCACAGGAAAAATCTAACTCTTAAATGGAGAGAGTGCACTTTTGTCAGGATGGCTTATTCAATATGATTCATACAGGATGTTTTCATAAAAGCTGGTATAAGATAGCTGTGTGCACATTAAAATTACTTTCTTCTTAGGAGAAATGGAGACACGACAAGCATCCCCCACATTGTGTGTCATACAGGATGTTTCTCTAAAAACTGGGATAATGGAGATGTGACAACATTTAAATGTATTCTTCTTAGAAGTGGATACACCATCAAGTGTTACTCACAATCTTACACACATCTGCCATGTTGAGCCTCAAACATCCTTCCTATCCAGGTTACACAATTTAGAGACCACTGTACTAGTCACAAGTACCACATGATAAGACAGACAATACCTGTATGAAACTGGACATTGGAATACTTGTAAAAATCAATGTTTAGAACAGATGGTACTGTGCATCACAGGTTGTACAACAAATGCATATGTGTGCAGAGGTCAATGTAACATCACTATGACTGTCATGTATGATGACATAATTTTATAATGAAATGCAGATATTGTCCTTACTGTAGATTGTGTTACTGTCAGGTACATTGACACATTCTACCTAATGAGATGACATACACATTGACTGTTGCACACCACTGGATTATCAATCAAACATTCCTGTGACTTTATGTTGGGATGATTGCACACTTGCATTATTTCATAATTGCACTATGTGCAGTAGGAAGACAAACATGCAAGTCATACATACGATAGTGCACTGCAGAATGACAGTGATGAATTCTTTGAGAATAGGTTAACCAAGCTGGTTGCACATTGCAAGTGTAAACACTGTATAGTACACATATACTTTAAATGAATGAATTAGATTATGATAGAAGAAGCATAATGGTGTCCCACAACAATATGTAGCCAATAGATACTTATAACTTAGTGCACCAAAAACACTCAGTAACACTTAGCTAATGGCTGGATTTGAACCCTTAAAACCATTCAAAAACATTCTACAAATGTGAGTATTAGCTCATCATGCCACAAATTAATTATTACTCCACACCATTAAAATATACTAATGAAGCACACTGACAGCTTATTAAAGCAGAATGGGTGATAGTTAGAGAGCAATGCAGAGATAAATAGAAACAATATGTTTTGTAAGACATGTAGAAACATCTGCATGGTATTTTAGCCTTACTTACTAAATCATCATTAATCTGTCCTACTCTGTATAACAAACTGATTGCTACATATACAAATGAGGGGTAGGAGAATGCAATAACCATGAATGCTAACCAGAATAAGGATAGCTTAATAAATGTCCCAGTTGGGGCTGCAGTGTTTTTTTGTAAAAGATGTCTTGCTGCACTATTCTAATGTTATTTTAAGGAAATGTGTTATATGGAGAGAATTACAAATGTTTGCAGTCAAATATATGACAGGAATATGAAATGTCATGAAGTAATAAATTGACATACAGCTGAAATCAAACCCATGGCATTATGTAAAAACCATAAGGTTACAAACAGGGTAATTGTGTCAACACACTACATATGAACGGGTCTACATTAGAACATCGAGGTTTCAAACCTTCGAATGCTCTAATATCGAAAGCTTAAAATATTGAAGCAACAGAAACTTGAATTTTTTCCTAGGGAAAGAATTTGGTTGTCCATTTCTGTTGCTTCGGCATTTTCAGCACTGTGGTGGAAAGTTATGGGTTGGGTTCAGGTAAGTGTGCAATTGTGTGGATGTGAGGGTTAGGGCAGGTTAGGTGAGTTAGGGTTAGGGCGCGGGTTAGGTATGTGTGCGATTGTGTGGACATGAGGGTTAGGGAGGGTTAGTTGAGTTAGGGTTAAGGAGCAGGTGAGGTGAGTGTGTGATAGTGACAGATCTTAGGGTTAGGGTTTGGGTTAAGGTAAGTGGATAGTTAGTGGTGTGTGTATAGTTTAGTGTAGGGTTAGGTGTAAGATTTTAGGTGTATGTGTGTGGATTGCTGTTTGTTTGGTGTGCTTGTGTTGTGTGTTTGTGTTTTGGAACAGCGATTTTTTTTCTCTAGGAAGATTGTAAGCTTTCACTTACATAGGGTCGATTAATCACCATTCGCTTTTTTAAGCAGTCGGTGATCTAATATAGACCCCATATGAACTCTTACTCTAATACAGTCAGCAGCCTAATAAATATTAAATTAATTGTTCCATAGTACTACCTTTAGTCTGCCTTTACTCTGTATTCCAATCTCACAACAGATTTAAGCACATTTGCATGAAAGTAACCAAACCACTGCAGATTAAATTGACAGCTTCAGTTTTTACAATAAGAAGTTAAACAGCATTCACTGTCACTCAGCATTGCTACTCTATGCCAAACTTACACAAATGCCGAGAACATAAAGTGAATACGTTTTCATGGGTGATGCCTAGCCAAGTGTGTGGTATATTAATATATTTTTCACCAGATTAAATGTGTGAAAATGGAGTTAGTAAGCAGAGTATAGCACACAAGAGAAAGAATACAGGAATATGCAGGAGAACCATATTAAAGCACCATAGCTATCCATTTCTTCACAATGTAAATGTACAATTGTGCACACAATTTCATGACTTTGCAGAGTCACCACAAGACTGAGGAGTGACAACAAGAGAATAATGTTGCATAGACAAAGTCAGTTGTGTCAACATGAGATAACCCATAGGTGAAGTGAAGAGCTATGTATGGGGGCATATTTTGTTTTTTTTTTTTTTTTGTTTCTTTGTGGGACAGGCATCCATTTTTTTTTTTTTTGGGAAAATGAATGTTCAGAAAAGTGCCTAGGAAAGAGTGGATCAGGTGAGCAGGGTAGATTAGCAAGCATTTGCAGACATAGAGGACATACAAGAAAAACAGGGGTGGTGGAGACAAAAGATTGGGTCATCAGAGGCACACCTATGTCCAGCTTGAATTTAGTTCTCAGCCTCAGAACTGTCATCACTGTCACCTGCAGTAGCTCCCTGGGTCAGTGCCAAACATAGCATCATCATTGCAATGCAACTCAGGACTTTTCAACCCTGCCAATACATGCACTGATGCACCTCTCCATTATAACCTATACCAGCCCTGTCAGCTCCTGCCAGGTGACTAAATTGTCACTGCTACTAGTCCTCCTCTTGGAAGATATCACTGCACCTGCTGCTGGGGTAGAGCTATCTGACACACTTGGAGCAGGTAGGGCAGAGGTTGTAGAGGCAACACTCATAGGTTGTGATTCTAAAGTGCTGAGTTCTTGCTCCCTTTCATGGAGGTGTGGCAACCCAACCTGCAGTGGTCAGTGTGTCTCTCTGTGCAGTTGATAATTATTAATTTTCAACAAGTTATTAAACAAACAGAAGATTTTAATAAAGTATACCCCCCCACACACACACACACAAAATAGATGGTAGAGGTGAAAAAATAGATAATTAGATACTTGACATGTTACAGTACTGTATATTTTAAATAAACTTAGTTTGGCAATACATAAACAATTATAATAATTTACTATTGCACACCTCTGCAGTATCCATACATGAAGGAACTGTATTTATGAGTCATTAAATAAATACATCTCACTGATCTCATAAAAGGAACAGCAAACTTTATTTCCCTATGACAGACTGGAATTATGCATTTTAAATTAAAAATTACAATTACTATAATGTTATTTTTCCTGACATACTTCTGTTAATGTTTTATAAATATGTATCCATTAAAACATAATTCTTCTTCTGGGTACTAAACTTACACACAGTAAAGCTGATATTCTAATCACCTAATACAAGCAGCAAGAGTTGTTGGGGGAGGCATGCATGCTTGACATGAAGGATGAGGTATGCCTGCTTAAGATGCTAGTGCTTGAGAGAATGTGAATAACATTATTGCTTGAACTTTTCCATGAATCATACTTACACTGTGCCTCTCTGAGGTGAGTTAATCTCTCCTTGTGTGCCTCGTGGTTTGCAGCTATCTCCTCTGCAGCTGTACAGCAAAAAGGAAAAGTTATATATATGAAAGTATAATGAGTAACTATGTTGACTGGCTAGATAATTACTGCTATATCATAGACAGGTTATGGGTCAGTATACTTACACAACTGGGAGGTGTTCCCAGTCCTAAATCCAGCCTTCCATCAACTTAGAAGTCCTGCTTGTGCTTTTTAAGGTCACTATAGTGGTAAAGATATTGTTCCCCATTGCATGGAATGCCTGTTGCACTGGAAACAGCCTTGGCTAAGCTGTCCCAAGCCTCACCCATATACAAAGACCAGTATAATCCCCTGCAGTAGCCTGCAGCTGTAGCATTTCACAAGTGCCACAAATATCCTGGAGTCCTCAACACTCCACCTTTGTACTCTAAATTTAGCATCATTTTCTCCCTTGCCAGCCATGTCTGCAAAAGTCAAGCTAAGAAATATGTCTGAAATGACATCTCATTCAGATCTCACATGTTACTGGTATTGCACAAAGATACACAGCCTTGTCAATTGCATTTGTGCAATTGAAAGCAGATGGACTGCTTTGCAGACACATTGGCACTATTTACATCACATAGCAGTAAAGGTGTGAAACATGGCATTGAGCTGTGCCATGTGTGATGCCCCACCCATTATCACAGGTTCAAGCATTCAGCAATGGACTGTTTAATGGCATGGCTTTTAAGAGTTGCAGTGTGGAAGGTGAAAGATGCTGGACTCTGAAATATTATCATGTTGCGCTTACACAATGTTAAAATAATATTGTAACAGCTGGGACTCAAACACATGGGATAAAGGATGCAAAAATTGCAACTTAATTTATTGACTGAAATTGTCACAGAAGAACTACCTTTCCTGGATAAAAATCTGACATATAGTAATTTCTGAATGAATGGAGATAGACTTCAGAGAGGTCTACATGTGCGTGGTTGT
Source organism: Protopterus annectens (assembly GCF_019279795.1). NCBI lineage: Eukaryota > Metazoa > Chordata > Ceratodontiformes > Protopteridae > Protopterus > Protopterus annectens. The sequence goes on along the minus strand of NC_056725.1, from coordinate 979,009,721 downwards.
AATTCTGTCTTGGAATGCATTCCTATGTTAAAATAATTATTTCTGCAAATAAGTATGGTTCAAAGGGATGCAGCTAAATGTGTACAAAGTACAAGTTGGTTTATGTTACATACATACTTCACAAGATATAAGGGTCCTAAACACATAGTTGGGATATGTAATGAGTCAAAATGATTAAAACAAAGGTATTGTGCCTATTGTACATATGCAAGTGAATTTGCTATTAAATATAATCATTATCATTTCCCAGAACTGGATACACACATTAGGTTGTGGTTATATGTGAAACATTGATGATGTATGCCAAATAGTACAGTTTCATTGTGCAAGGCTTACTGATGCATTGCTTGCAAAAACAGGTTTAACATTATCAATATCTTTAGTGTTATAGTCCTATTCAAAAAGTTGTGAGAAATGGGCTTCTTGCATCCTTTATAAAAAGTATTGTGCAGCTGGATTCAAACCTTTAATGTTCTGTATTTTTATCTAAAGTCACTGCCATTACACCTTCTGCCACAGAGATAGTCCAATGGGTAGGTGGAATTTCTCTTCTCAGTACTGTCCAGAGTGCTGAGCAAAGCACACTATTGCCAGGTGTGTTTGCACTACCTAAGGTAGCCTAAACTAAAATTTTCACTTTTTCCCTTAGGTAGTGAACCCTGTTTGCATACTACCAAGCAGACAGCAAATGTACCTTAAAATGAAAAAAAAAACAGAAAAGTAAATATTGTGAATAATTGCAAATTGTTCTCTAAACATGATTTGAACAATGCTCCATGTGCCTTATTGCTCTCAATTTACTTCAGTTACAGCTTGTACCACATAATTTGACATCTGTCAGGGGAATTTACTGAAGTAATTAATCTTATTGTTGCAGGTGTCTGCACACCATTGGCAGGTGTGCTTGAGCTACCTAAGGCAGCCTAAAATAAAGTTTCACTTTTTTCCTTAGGTATGAAACCCTGTTTGCATGCTTACAAGCAGAGAGTAAATGGAAAAGACATTAGAAGAGGAATATATGACAGAGAAAAATAAAGTAAATTAAATGCAATGCTTGGGTATCTATAGCAATGACCAGAACAAGAAGTGTATTCAAGTGAATTTTTTATTTTCCTTTTCATGTCTCTTTACATCAGACACGCGCTTTATGGCACACATTATCAGACTTGTAGTTAATGACAAATAATGTGAAAGTGGACAGACTAATGAACATATGTTGTTAGCAATAGTGACTGCAGTAGATTTTTAAACAACACAATGGTATCACAAAATGTGATTAAATATCTATTTAGGACAACCCTCTGTAAAAGTATCAAGTGGATTTGGACCATTCATCAGATGTCCTTTATCTATAAGCTCACTGCACTTACACCTTGTTCCACAGAGAAAGCTACCGATGAGGTGTATTTTCTTCCCTGAGTTATATCAAGCATGCTGACAGCCACACAATGCTGCTTAGCTGGTTTGTGCCACCAATGACAACCTAAATTAAACATTTCACTTTTTTTTCCCTTAAGCCATGAAAGTGACTTTCCTACTGCCAAGCAGCACACAAATGCAGAAGGCAATATTTATCAAAATAATTCAAACAGCTTTTTAGGGAATAACAACTTGAAAACACATGAAATGAATCACAATGTCTATGCAACAATTAGCACAGCTAGTAATGAATTACAGTGATACATTCAGCCATTTCACATTTCATAGGTTCATAGGTAGGTACTAGGCTATCGGCCCTGGGGCCGATACAAGCCCAGCCAAAAAGGTACCCTGGCTTTTGCCACCCAAGAAAATGATTTTCCTGTGCCACTGTTGAGCAGAGGTGAACCCCGGGGTGAATTTCCTATTTCCCATCCAATCATCAAGATTTTTCTTAAAGAGTGCTAATGAGGAGCTTTCTTTGATATAGATAGGTAGTTTATTCTAGAGTATGGGAAGTCTCTGGGACAGGAATCTATCCCTCTGGCATGTTCTGTTTATTGTGGTGACAAGGTTTAGGTCCCTAGAGCGTGTAGCTCAGAGGGATTGGGATTTCTTTAAGTGGAGCATGTCCAACAGCTCTGGGTTTGACATAGCTTTGTATGTTAGGCAGAGATCACCTCTGAGTAGGCGATATTCGATGGAGTAAAGCTGAAGTTTTTTGAGACGGTCTGCGTAGGGCATCTGTTTGAGGCCAGTAATCCTCTTTGTGAGGTATTTTTGCAGCCTTTCCAGTTGTTGTAGATGTCTTGTGAGGTACATACCAAAAGGGGTGTTGTACTCTATAATGGGTCTAATGAGTGATGAGTAGAGGGGAATAATGACCTCTTTTTTTCTGGATGAGAAACTTTTTGTGATGAGGTGTGCCACATAGAAGGGTTTCCTAACTACTGTGGCGATGTGATTATCAAAGGAGAGACTACTGTCCACCTGTGTCCCAAGGTCTCTTATCACACTTTCGGTGTTAAGTATACTACCGCCTATGTTGTAGTTCATGGGTACAGAGTTTTTACCAAATGGGATGACAATGCAATTTTTGGCATTGAGCTTGAGGCCATGGCTTTGACACTAGGCATCTGTCTCAGTGAGGCCCTTTTGTAGGATGTCCACATTGTTAGGAGTTTCGATTATGGCTCCTAGTTTGCAGTCATCTGCGAACTTCGTTAGTTAAAGACCTTTTGTGTTAGCCTGTACTTCAGAGAAGTAGATACCAAACAGGAGAGGACCCAGGACTGAACCCTGTGGCACTCCACTTGTCACTGGTCTGAAGTCAGATTTGGAGTCTGCTACTTTCACAGTGTGGGTTTCATTCTGATGACAGTAGTATCATGTATGTCTCACAATATCAGGAGTTTTGCTAATATCATGGTAATGGAGAAAGGCTCAGGTACCAGCAGAAATGATTTCATTTGATTTCATTGTTCACACACCACACACTTTGCATTTTTAAATAATTTCAAATGATCTGTCTGTCACTTTTAGTCAATACTGTCCTTAATTGATTTTCCCACATCAACATGTCCATTCAACAAAATGAGTGCAAATAATTAGTATGAACTCCCTCAGTCAAATTATCTGGGAACAGGTTTTGATTTCTGCATCACCTGTACTGTTTCTGCAAGTTGAATACATTAACACATTATACAACAGAGGTAGAACTTTAACAACTTTAATTTATTTACTCAGTACTGTTCAAACTATTGAGTGAAGCATGGCAATGCCATCCTTCATTGTGCTTTTGATTGCAGTCCAAATAAAAATTGTCAGTTTTCACCTTGGGCAGTGAAATGTAGTTCACTAACAATGAATGCTGCCAGTCAATGGTGTGGAATGCCAAACAGCACACACATGAAAAAAAAATATATTGTAGATCAATATTTTATATGTACATGTGTAACCAAATTTGTTATGTTGCAACATGGACCTGGAGAGATTTGAACCCTAAAACAAGGGTATTGAAAGCAATCACTTCACACTCTTTAAAAGAGTTGCTACAGAAAAAGACATATATTGTCAAAATGATAAAGAGTATAATTTAATGATATTGCGACATTGTATCAATTCACATTCAGAAAGCAACAGAAACAAGTTATAAATGTTCAGATGACTATGATATTGCAAACGGTTGGCATATGCATGTATTCACATGATATCAATCATAGACTGCAAACATTGCAGGTGCATCCCTTTCTTTCTGTGTGAGGCCTCATTTCATTATGTATGCTTTCCTAATAGCAACTCTATGTCTGTTCTATTGCCACATTATCTTTAACAATGCTTAAAGTACTCCCTTGAATGTGAACAATATTTCTTACTAAGGGCCAGTCAAGGTGATCATTAAAGCCAACATTTGAACATTAGGACTGCCAATCTCCTAAATTACTCAGTGTATTTTCAGACATTCTAAGTTTCTTCTCCCTGACCCACACTCAGTAGGTTTATATCAAAGAGGGGAGACTGTGAAGTCTGATTGCTCCTGTAGTCAAAATACTCATAGAGACCTGAAAGCCATTAACAGGGAACACTTGTCAGTGCTCATCTTTGCATTGCTAGGGTGTGTGCATGTAATAGTGTAGATCTTTACACCATGTTTACATTCCTTTCACTTAGTGCAACTTTGTGCATTCAGGAATGTTAATGATTTCACACCTCATTTGCATGCTCACTGGGCTCACTCGGTACTATATAAAGGCAATCATGTAGCTAATGCCCTTGTATCATGCTGAGGAAAATGTTTTGAAACATAGAGTTCAATACTGCTAGTAAAACAAGACTTCGGGAAATTTATATATTTTCTATAGTGCTGTGTTGTCAAGCTATGTTGCTATTTCTTAACTACTGCTTTAGTTTTACATTAAAATGTGAAGTGCAGTGACTGCTGAAAAGTATTTGTATTATTTTACTTTGTTTTTCTTTTATCCCTTCCTTTTGCAATAGCCAGGTCTGCATTCCTACATGTATGCTACTGAATTCTACATGATACATTATTTTATTTTGTATGCAACGTTTGCACACCAATGATTGTACTGTAAGTATGTAGGAAGGTCTAGCATTTTTATCTTTTAGCAGGAAAACAAAATTATTCTGTTGTGTATTTCAATTGTACTGAAATCCACAGTAGTGACTATGACAGTTATGACAGTTTGGTGTTACTTTTCTAATGCTACATGTATAATTGTTATTGTTAATGCAGTAATGCATTACAAAGTTAAACCTGTGTTATCTCCATTGAAGAAGTGTTATGAGATGCTGATAATTGAGTTTTAAATATACTTCTTTCTTTGTTGGGGGTTGGCAGTTGAGGAGGCCTAACTTGTGTGTAGCTGTTGTCAGCACTTAGCACATTGTAATTGTTTGCATACATGCTGGATGCATACAGTCACGCAGTACTGAGTTCACAGCCATTCTGTCTGTTTATTATAGATTTAATTTTTATGTCTATTTTCCGTTTCATCTCATACAGGGATATGGTACCCAAAAAGACATCTGCACCCCATAAACCACCATATAATGATGCAGAAAAGGAGGTCATTATTCAGACCTTACATGGCCATGGAGCTTTTCAGTGAGGCAGAGGTACAGGTGACCAATCTGCCAGAGACAGGATATGGCAGCAGATGTTCGATGACATTAATGCTATCAGAGTGCAAGGGGGAACCTACTTCCAGATAAGACACAGGGCAACTGACATGATAATCTCTGCCCACAATAGGGATACTGCAATTGCCTGGTAAAAGGTGAATACAGGAGGTGGTCTTGCTATGAAACCACTAACTGAAACTGAGGAGTTCGTCTCTACTGTCAGAGATCCAGATAGCTCAGCAGTGGTTCCAACAGAATCCTTGATACTGATGTTGGTGGAGATATGGACAACAGACTCAGAGTGTCACAAGAAGACCTTCCAGGTATGCAAAAAGCAAGTGGCATTGTTATATTTTTATATGCATATATCTAAGATGTCTGAAATATATATAAAATATAGAGAGAGATTCACTGATAACTGTGAGTCAGACTTCAGTCATATAGAAATACCATTGTTTGATTTGAGTTTTGGGGAGACAGCCAACTGTTCAAGAATTTTTTTATGAGAAACGTTTTAATCTCCACTCATGCAGGGGAATGTTCTCTTTTTCTTGTTTCCTGATACTTAGCAGACTTCTTTCCTCTCCATTCCTCACATACAGGCACTTCTAGATTACAGGCTGTCAGCCCAACTGCACATGGTAAACATACTTGTTTATTGTTCATACTGTATTTAAGGTAGATTCAGGTCTATATGACAGTAATGTTTTTGTAGCTTTAGCATCTGTTAAGAAGTATAGCATTCCCTTTTTATAAGGAAATATGTGATCAATTGTATTCTCTGTTTTTTTCTGTTTGTTGCTTTTATTGTTTGTCATCACAGGTGATCCTGAGAGTGGCAGTGTGGAATTACTACCACACGATGTCAGAGTATCGGTAGCCTCTGATAATGATGATGGTGGTGATGAACAGGCACAGTATGGGGGTGCAGAGTGCAGTCTGACACTGCTGTTGTGACTCCAACATCCCCTGCCTATTTTTGTTACATGGTCAGTATGCTTACACATACCCAGGGCACAGAGAACAGAGAACCTTGATATTCAACAGGTTGAGGTTGACACAGTTGATGAGGCTAGTGTGGTTACACAAGTTCCAGAGCCAGTTTCTTATCCCAGTAGCTATCATGAAGGTTCCATACAGAAGGGTTGGTAGGAGTGCTCTGTGGAGGCCTGCTGTCTACACACCTCCTAAAGCTGGTGTGTCATTAGGTGCCACCAGATATATGTGTAAGCCCATAGTGGAGTCACATGCATATTCCACCAGGGTCTTGGAAGAGATAGTGCAACTACTAAAAGTCATGCATTCTGACATGAGTGACTCCATGAACCATGTGGGCAACTCCTTAGACAGGATGAAGAACACACTGGATCAAGCAGTTTCTGCGATGAAATGTCTGTTGGGGGAGGGTGGGCATCCATGTGACCAGAAGGCCTCTAGATTTTCTGTTGTTAGCAGATGTAGCCAAGTAAGATCCCACTCACATAGTGACACTACATCCACTGCTCTGTAAGTAATTGCAGTGTCCACACCCAGATGTGGTAGGACATGGGATCATGGTTCTGGACGTAGTCATGATGAAAGCCTTCAGCAGACATTGCTCACATTCAGGTAAGCACTCTGACTTCTAGTCAGAGCCAAGAAAGTAGCAGTGCAACTCATGGCAGAGGTGGTTCTCACAATAGGGCCAATGATGTTAAACTGACTACTCTACCATGCATGGCTCAGACCTGTCCAAGATGCCAGGCCATATTTATGGCACACTGCTTGATTGTGTTCATACAGTGAAACACATTGAAAAAAGTAATTCACTTACCCATACCACTTTACACACATGCATACTATCTAAACAGTACTGCTGACTACTATACATCTGTTGTTACTGGCCCTGGACACTGTATAGTCTAAGAGATATCTGCAGAGTCTTGTTTCTGATGGTATAATTGACCCGTTCCATGTTTTATGAATGGTGGTCAATTAAAATGCTTGATACACACTATTGTTTCTAATATGTAACTGCACATTGCAAACATCTTATAGAGGGGATATTACTGACATAACTTTACACTTCAGACAAATGCTCTGCTTAGGGGCATATGCATATTTCTATGTGACAGTAATCAGTTATATAACTTTTTTGTTTGTTTTTTAATGTAATCATGCATGTATTCCAAAGAGTTTTGGTGTACAAGGCAAAAGCCTACACTGAGTGCATGTGATTGCTGTTTAGCTTCCTGAATAGCTGTATTATGTTGGATAGGTTAATTAGCATGTACTTCAGGTCTTTATTCTTTCATTAGCATATTCTGTTGTTTTTCTTTGTTTGGCAGCTATACATGTTATGTAGAGCCCTTTAATGAATATCAAATAGAGAGCTATCATGTTAATGGCACAGCACTTCACCAACACAATCATTACACTTTGCGCAACTGTTAATGAATATGGCACATTGTCTGTATTATAATGATAAATACTTGTTAAAACTAAAAAGTTTTTGCTGTAGTTCATACAGCACTTGAACTAGTTCTGGAGTTTGACTGTTATGGGATAGTATAGAGCCTGCAGTATATTAGCAGAAAAAATGTCTTAATTTGATAAATGTGTAACAACACATTTTAGTTCAGATGACATTTATGTATAGTTTGTTCATAGAATAATAAAGTTTCTGCACCAAGAAGCCAAATGCCAGTGCTGCCTAACAGGCAATATTGCCTGAAAAAACAGGAATAACAAAGGCTGTCTGGCCACAGTTTAACAAGCACACACATGGATATGGAAGAATGAAGCCTGCTGTGTCTGTGTTTGGCTATAATATGAACATTTGCAGCCTTATTGCAAGAGATTAATTACATTCTTGAAGACTGTCATAATGCAATTCATGCATGGATAATATGATGTATAAAGAGCTGGATGTTTGTTGTGAACTGAATATAAATAGTTGGATGGTGAATGTATTTTAATACAAAATTTGCATCACTGTTTTTTATAACATTGTTCTACTTGATGAATGAATGAATGAATGGATGAATGAATGAATGAATGAATGAATGAATGAATGAATGAATGAATGAATGACATTATTGATCTCTGCTCCTGTCTGTGAATTAAGATTTTCCCAAAATGCACTGATGTTTGGATCAAACCAATAAAATAAAGGCATAATTACAGCAGCTAGAGCATGTAATAGTAAATACAGAAAGACTCTACAACATAGAATCTTAAAACATTCCATATACCAACATGTTATGGCAGGAAATAATGGATTTAAGGCCATTGTTTGCAAAGCAGAGTTCCAATTACAGGACAGGTAGGACCTTCACCCACAATCATTAAAGATCTCTCTGTAGTTAGACTTTTTGCAGGCTGCTTAGTACCTCATTCCAACCACAATGCCTTGCTTCCCACTACTCTCCAGTTCTTGTGTAGTGTGAAGAACCTTTGTAAAGAGCACAAATAAAGGGAAGCTTCCTTCAGCCAGAGATCTACTCACTGATTTAGAGTTCTGTTAGGTCCCCATAACCTTTGCATAAGCTGTCACGAAATTCAAGCTGCAGAACAAATAAGACATAGTCCATGGCTGGTTCTCTTGGGTGGTATCTTACAAGAACATCCTCTTAACAACAGTGACCCAAATGGAGGTTTCTGAATCAGAAACGTATATACAATCTGCAATGCTTGGTGAATAAGTGGAGGAAAGTCCATGTTACTACAGTACAAATGTCATTCAAGGAGATGTTCTGGACAGTACTGGATCCAGCACTAGGTAAACTAGGCAGCTGCCTAAGGCCCCATCCTAACTTGGGAGTGGGGGAGTGACTATAACACTAATTTAAACAAAGAAAGCTTTCCTTATTTTTCTGAGTGACTGTGTACTTTTGTTTTAAGAATTAAAAAAAATAAAAGTTTTCATGTGATCGTGTATTGTTACTTTAAGAATTAAAACATTTTCCTGCTTTATCCATAGACACGTATTGCTGCTGCTGCTTGCTTTCAGTCAGTGAAACTGGAACAAGCATAGGCATGAGATTTCAAAGCAGAATGAGAAGCAAAACTGCAAGTATTTGGAGGTTTTGCACAGTATAATGGCAGGTGTGTGGAGCTGGCTTTGGTTAACCAGTGAGAGCCACGTAGTGTGTGTGTGTGTGTGTGTGTGTGTGTGTCTGTGTATGGGTGTGTTATGTTTCATTTGGTATATTAAATACATGTTGATGCAAAACCTGTTGTTCTGTTAACCTTTTAAGTGATTTACAGTAGTCTGCTAGAGAAGACCTAGGCATGTCAAAAATGAGAGGTAGATGTCCTTCAAGCATGTAACCCCTCACCCTCAAAGAAATAACAGCATGCTGTATGTAGCAATTTTTCTGATTTGCTTATGACTTGTGGGCTGTTGAAAAAAAAAGCTACTGCTACAGAATTTATACTTTCCGTAACTGTTTTGCTTTATTTGTTGCAATAAAGAATGAATTAAATCATTAATAGGACTGGATCATGTAATATAGTCTAAACCTGCTGTGTTTTAGTAATATATTTTTGCAGTAACCTCTTTAGAGCTTCCAGCAAATGTAAAGGGTTTTACATTTGTAAGGTCATATAGTCTGCATTATTTAGAATAATGGTCAGAACCGCTTGATATTAAGCATCCCTTATGTAGCCACCATTACGTATTATGATGATACAGTCTTCTCTACAAGATCGAATTGTAAAGGATTTCTGCATGTAGTTAAAAAGTGTTAGCTTGACAGTTAAACCAGAGGACTAAAGTGTCAGTTTGTTAATGAGCTGCTTCCTATGACAATGGTACAGGGTTTGAATCTTTCCACGTCTATTTAACTCCTGTGTGATACTGAGCAAAGTCATTTAACCAGACAATGCTTTGGAGCAATTAGACATTTGAGCAGGTCTCCTTAATGATCTCCAAGATTGCATGCCTATTAGCTATGAACTTCTTGTTATTGTTTGCTAGACATTTCCTATAGCATAGTTGATCTAGTTCAGGAAATGTTTTGGCAATATTGTCAGCACAATATTTTTTTAATGCAACACAGGCAATTTTTTCTTCAAGGGCAGCAGGCGCTGCATTTGTAAATGAAACACTTAAATGCAAACTTGTTTACCAGCAGCAACTTCTGTAACTTTAGTAATGGCACTCTTTAATGTAGAATTATTCAGATCACTTTCACTTCTGCAGAGATTGTGTATATTGGCTTATCGTATGTTATTGGGTGGTTGACATTTCTTATTCTCTTATAAATACTCTTCTTTTAAAATATGCTACATATGGCTGGATCTTATGGTATAATGTTAGTGATCTTTATACAATTTCATGTAGTTCATCCAAAGCTACCAAAAAAAACAATACATGTAATTTATTTATTTTCTAACAATAATGGGTGTACACAGTTAACAAAGTGGTTATAACTGCTGTTGTGGTGGGGGGTTCTCTGTGGATGAAAGCACTTTATGCTTATATCTGGTTATTTTAAACAGAAAATAATCTGGCTTTGCACCACTAGTATATGTGTGTGTGTGTGTGTGTGTGTGTGTGTGTGTGTGTGTGTGTGTGTGTGTGTGTGTGTGAGAATTAAGCTGGAATATTTTGGATACTGTATATTTGTGTGAAACAAATTTGAAATATGTGACATTGGTCATTATTATTGTTGTTAATTTTTGACACTGACATTTGGACAGAATGTAGTCAAAAACGTAACTATAATTGCTGGGCTTGGGGGATGTCTGTGGATGTAAATGTGCACATAACCTGCCATTGGTCAGATGTATTTTCAATTAATGTGAGTTTTAGGGGAAGAGAAGTTTTCTGTTGGCATGCTAATTCTGTTTTCAATGTGAGGCTATGTTGTTTTGTTTTCATCAGTAGAATAGTTGGTTCAACTACTGTCTTGGGATGACATTCCTTTAGGACACCAACCAGGTGGCTTGATCCATGATATATCCCCTCCCCCTGCCCCAGTCATTCAGTTCCCATTTCTATGTTCTGCCCACAACCCTTCTTCAGCATATTCTTTCATATGCTATTAAAAAGTACTTTCTTCTTTTAAACTGTAGCAAAGAGTTGCTATAGTTTATACCCTGCCTGAACTGAATGCTACAATGCTCAGGTTTTAGTTTAAAAAAAATCTTCTATTTAAACTGTAGCAAACTGCTTGCTACAAGTCTAGCAAATAGTTGCTTCAGTTTAAACCCTGCCTACATGAAGTGCTACTGCGCTCATGTTTTAGTTAAAAACAAAACAATACATTTCTTCTTTTTCAAGTGTAGTAAACTGCTTGCTACAGTTTAGACCACGCATGGAGCACTCCAGTGCTCAGGTTTGATCACAAATGCAATATTGGCTTTTAAAAAATGGTATTGCGTTAAAGAGAGATTGAGATTGGCTGATCATGCCCCATAGCACTTTGTGCCAAGGGCAGTTGCCCCTCTCACCCAACCCTAGCTACATGACTGGTTTTCATTTGCAAAAAGCCATCAGTGTTTGTGCTATAAAATTTGAAATAAAGGTTTTAAATCAAATTTCTGAAAGCCTTGTAAAAGTAAAGAAGAAAACATTATACATACTGACAGGTTTTTAAAAGTGTTTATGGTAACTGGGGAGAGACAACCAAGTAATTGGACTCTGGAATGGTTGCAGGGGGATGTGGGCCCTAGTCCATTACCCTATCTAGAGCTCCATTGGACCATGATCCAGCTCTGGCTGTAGAGGAAGGCCATGAAAGTGGAGACTTGCCAAGCATAATATATCAGTGAAGAAGCATGATGTGCTTTGCAATAGTTTTAATATGAGGACATTATGCGGTTTGTCACGAAAGGAAATACTGTCAGTCCAGCTATCTGGAATTTTGTAAATAATTATATGTCACTTGTCAATATCAACATGATTCATATGCTTATGTTACAAATGTATTAGAACTGTATGTTATGTGTATGTCAAACTGCTGGTACAGAAGTGCATGCTGAACAGGGTTTTGTACAGTACTGATCTTAAAGATGTATCCAGAGTGTACCTGATGAATTAGAACAGAAATGTATATATACTATTGTAACTGTTTAGATGCATGTATTTTAACAATGGAAACTGAAACACAAGAAGTTAACTTCAGATGAATAGCTGAACATTTAAATTACTTTATGACCATGTAATAAAAAGATGTTATCTCTCATGACAATGTCTGGAACTAGAAGGGTTTTTTTGTATTTGGATGTGTTTATTGTTTTATGACTTTCAGGATCTGCCTTAGATCTAAGGAAAACAACTTGTCTATGTATTGTCACAGGTAGATGCTAAATGCTGTTGTTTTTGTGCCTGGGAACTGAAGTCAGATGACAAGAAATGTTGTCATTCTGCAAGTATCCCAGCAGTAATATTTGGGATATTGATTTAAGAACTCTCTGAGAGAGAGAGAGACTGAGCATTTTGTATTTTGTCTTAAACCTGATAAGACGATCCACACACCGCATCTGTCTTGCTTGCTTTGTAAGTAAGTTAACTAAAGTACAGTAATTTCTCTTAGATACAATCAGGAATATAGTGAAGTAAAGCTTAGATATTTTCTTTATTTATTTTAGACTGTCCTGCAATGATGTTTTTAATATTTCCTGTGATTTTGATCTCTGACATAACTGTGATTATTTACTGAGTATTCTCTTGTTCTTTTATTATTAAATATATTTAAACCTTCCTTTGCTGCTGATAGTTGTGAGACATATTTAAGTTCTGAGAGTACTTACATATTTATTTGGTGACACTGTGTAGGCCACTCCTAATAGCCTTGCTCTAGAGGTCAAACTACCATTTGTATCGATAGTAACATTACACATTAAGACTGGGCACTCTTTGTTAAGGGCCTTAAAGTAGCTGATAAGGATTTGGCTGGTGGCAGTAAAAACTACCTTATAGTCTGGGCAGAAGGGAGCATAGCTAGTAAACCTGTGCCAACCTTTCCTGTGTGTGTGTGTGTGTGTGTGTGTGTGTGTGTGTGTGTGTGTGTGTGTGTGTGTGTGTGTGTGTGTGTGTGTGTGTGTGTGTGTGTGTGTGTGTGTGTGTGTGTGTGTGTGTGTGTGTGTGTGCGTCAGCTACTTGGGCAGGAACACGAAGCACTGGTTGGACAGAGAGGGTGCTGGAGATCTTGGCTTGGCCACTCAGCTGAAATCTCAACTCTATAGCTTTGGCATTGGGGAGTCTTATTGGGGATCTGGAAAAAGAGGGAGAAACCAGCCCGATGCTGACTGTGGTCTCTGTTTACTCTTAATGAAAATTGCAATTGATGCAGAGAGCTGCATCTGGAAATTCTGTGTGTGTGTACTTGTCATCCTCCGAATGTATGTCCCCCACTGTTGCCAGTGGTGAGGATTGAGGCTTCTTAATTACTGGACCACTGTTGGTGCATCACACAGTTGTCTAGATGCTTGCAGTGACTTTGTTTCCATACCATTTCACTCTTTGCCCTTATTGAATGATGCAAAGAATTGCTTGTCTTTGCGGAAAGATTTGGTCCTGTCTACAAAGCACCAAAGCTGCCCATGCACACCTATATAGTATTGCAAATATTCTCCTTTGTTATACCTTTGAGTGCAGAACACAGCAGGCATGGGGTCTGGTTATGATTGGGCTCATAGGGCACATTCAGCAAAAAGGAATAAATAGCATGTATGTAAGTAAACCCTGTCAGTATGAAAGATCAGGTAAGGTGGAGATAAATGACAAAACCTGTAGCTTTTAGATCCTTCTCCCTGTTGGCAGAAATGGCCCTTGTATCTAGCTCACTGTCCTTGCTGGGATAAAGGGGTGGAGTTCTCCTGATGCTTTGCATAGTCCTATTACAATGGCTATGGGTTATGGCAGAACCAAAACTACTGTTTACTCCTTTGCATTCTAGTAAAGGTGCATTGTGTGGTTGGGGTGGGAGAACTTCACACTACCAATATTAGTACTGTTAACTACTACAACTATTACTAGCCATAGGGATTGGCTCTTTTCATTCATGTATTAAGTGCATTATCAGTCTCAATAGTAAACAGAAGATAGCCTTAGAATAGGGTGTCATTGAAGGACATTGTAGTGTTCTCAGTAAAACTGGTAGGGTGAAGCTGGTAATGCCAGCATACCAGCGTCTCACTTCCTGCCACCACAGCAGACCTATCAGCAGCATTGTACTCAGCTATGGGCCTGAGTCTAAAGAAGGCACTAACAGTGAACATTGTGCCATCACAGAGTCTCTCACTGAAGCCTCAGGCATCTCTCTCTATTGTATGTAATACTTGAATTAGAATTTATGTTTGAAAATATATTACCTGCATCGAAAAAATTCAAAGCCCTCTTGTTAACTGTGGAGAATGCAAATATGCACTTTCTGAAGTGACCTAAAGCCTTGAATTCCAAAAGGGATGAATCTCTGGTGAATGAGGGCACGGGTTCTTCCTCATTTACAGCTGAGATGGCCAAGCCTGGATTGGGAGTTTCAGCCCACACGCCATGGTCCATGCATGGATGAAGAATCCTGTGCGTCTTCCTTGGGATGGGTGCTTCAAATTACAAAAATGCTTTTACTGTAAAATCTTTGAGAACATCAGGTAAGGGTAACAGCAACCAGTAGGTATTATGTGCAGTTCTGTAAGCTTCTTTCAACTTCTTTTGGGGGGGGTATTCTTTCTGAAGGCCAGTTCCCCCCTTCTCAAGCCTAAGGCCATATTTTATACTGCTGCTGCTTTGTCACTGTGAAAAAGGATGGAGAGGAAATGGTTAAGTAAGGCACTGTGAATTGAATGGGAGGGACTATGTTGCCCTGGAGAATTACAGCTGTTGAGCATCCTAATGCATGAGGCCCAAGGTTGCACTTGCCATGCAGTGATAAGCTCCTTGAAAACCAACCTTCAGTACCACTGACAATTTAAAAACCACAAGCATTTGCTTGCATTATAAGAGGAAACCAGAAAAAAACTTTGCAATGGGGCAAAAATATGTTCAGTAACTAACTGGATGGTTATTCACAAATTTATTCCTGGCTTTAATGGTCTGGGCCTGCTCGAGAAAGGAGGTTCAGTCTGAGGGTGGGTACTGTTAAGGTGTATTTGTCTTGTATTTCCTATGATCCTATTAGGCATTCCAGCTGTGTCTAGAAACACAGCACTTAATTAAGGTAATTAATTTTGCTTCATGATGAGCTGAGTTTTCTTTCCCAGGTACGTTCAGAAAGATAATGGTTCAGAGATAAAATCCATTATTTATGGGGCTTAATGCAATACCTACAGTTACTGAAAATCTTCTATAATTCTGAATGCTACCTGAAAAGCTTGTCCTGTTTACAGAGGTTATCCTTCGTAGTACCTCAATACCAAACCATCATCTGCAAAGACTGCAATTCTATGATCATTACCTTGTAAAGCCATAAATTCTTGAGTCACTGTAGTTGCTCATACAAGCAATACTCTGGCAAAAAAACCCCAGCAAAATAGAACATCCTTGTCTAGTGTCCTTGTTAAGTGAAAATGGATTCAAGGTGTACGGGCACCACCTTTACAGCAGATAAAGAATCCCGATATATGCTGCCAGTTGTGTTAATGAAAACATTAGAAAAGTCCATCTTTTATAGGACAGCATAAATGTATGATCACTGGATCAAATATATTTTCAATACCCAGATATATAGCCTTACAATGTAAGTCAAAATGGCTTTTTAAAATTGTCTTGAGCTTATATCAGTATAAAGAAAACATACAGGCTCGGATTCAGAAACATGGCTGCTGTGATTTTGCCAAACTAACTGATGATTATCTATGGGCTCATTAAGGATTAGCATTATGAAACAGCAGTGTGAACACACCAGCTTATTAAAAAAAAACACTCCAAACCAGGCCAACACCCACAGGTCTATAAGACAGGAGGTCATATATCCTGTAGTGTTGGCTGATTATTGTAAATAGAAACATTTTACAAATTGGAGTGTACCTGCCTCAGCGCATTTGTGCAAAGAAGTGGTTGTATCTGTTTTGTTTTTGTTTTTTTTTACCAAACTAAAGGGTGAAATGGGAGTTTAGGAAAGTTAAGAAAAAGGAAAAAGCAAGCATAGGGAAGTGCATAAGGATAAATGCTAAGGAATAAACAGGATATGCACTGGCAATGGGGTTTCAACATGAAATCAGCTGGAAGATTAACTTTTACAGAAGCAGTAAAACAGATTGATATCCAGACTGAAAATACTGTAGCCATCAGGAAAAACAGGATGGCAGACAGCTGACTGGAAGACAATGGCCAGTGGTAAGAATTAACATTAAGGCTAATGAAAAGATGGATATGATGTGCTTGACAGTATAGTTGCACCACTGGAGTTTAAACTGCAGGATATCACAGCACTGATATAGTTAGGGGCAGATGATGTCTATAAGGTAACTTTTGGATATTTTGCTCAGCCAGAAAAAAATTATCTGTGAAGTGGAAAAGAAAAAAAAAAGTTTGCCCCATGAATACAATACATTTTTTTTTAGAATTCAGTATTGCAACTGAAATAAATGACCATTCAGTTTAGAACAAATAACACTGAAGAGACTGAATTGAAAACTTTATAACTGAATATAACAATGTGCATGAAATTAAAAAGGTTTATGATGCAAGAAAAGCTATGGACAGGAGGTGGGGATTGGTTAATCTTAAATATGTGTGAAGGGAATGTTAAACACATTTCTAGCATGATTAACATGGATGGAAAAAGAACCCTAAGATACTTGGGGCAGCTAAAGATATTATTTTACTGTGGTGCAGAAGATCATTTAGTGCAGGAATGCACCAATAAAAGATGCAGTCAATGTGGACAAATAAGCTACATTGCTAGAAATTGCTTACCTAAGTGTAGGAAATTAAATTTATTTATTTATTTATTTTACATTTGTTGACCGGGCTAGTCTAACTGGATATATATCCATTTTCAGTAGAGGCCTGGGGAGAAAATCTCCAAGCACTAGCAGTGACAAAGAATACAGTATTTAGTAAATAGTCAAGTTACAGTACATTGTCTGTGTTGGCAAGAACAAAAATAGTAATAATTCATTTAGTAGGTTGAAGTTAATGATATGTCATTTTGGATGGCTTGTCCATTGCTACATAATGGAAAGCTAGAGGAAAAAATATTGACAGACAAAACTTGGTCTGAGCAAGATGGTGCAGTTACAATGATGGAGGGGGTTCAGTAAATGCGGAGGAAAATGAAGCAGAAGTGGATATCTATGTTATATATAGTACTGAAATAATAACAGAACTACTGATACAAGATAAGTGTGAGCTACTAAGTAGTGATAATGAGAAGACAATAGGGAAGCAATTGAAGAAAATGATTAGGAGAAACTAAACTCCACAAAATCCACTGGGGAAGAAACAGAATGAGAAAAAGAAAAAGAAAAATTGCAGCTCCAAATGATGCAAAAAAGAAGAAAGATAATGTTTCAATACAAGCAAACAGTTTTAGAAATGAAGTTGGATGCCTGACAGGAACATAAGAAGAAAATATTCTGGTCAATAGGAAATGAGGTGTGCTCAGGCGTAAATATTATGATAATATGGGGTTGGAGCAAAAATAATGGACATAATTGCAGGAAGACTGTTAGTATGTTGTATAAGAAAAGGAGAATAGTAACGTGTTTCATGTAAATGCAAATATGACAAAGAAGAGAAAATTAAAGAGATTAAATAGATGAAATAGTCTGTGGTAACAAACATGTCTAAAAATTATGATAGGAGAATATCATTGTAATTTAAGGAAAGAAAAAAGAAAGATAACTCAAGATATACACATTATGAAGTAAGTTATGAAATTTGATTTTAATAGGAAAAATTGACTTATTGAGGTTTATCCAAAACAGAAATTTACTGACTCAAAGATATGAAAGAAATAATGTGAGGTATGAAGAGTTCTGAATTTTCCGATATTAAATCAAGGGTGATATATTATAGATTATAGGGTGATAATGAAATATTATAAAAGGAGGAATATGATTAAAAAGTTAACAGCAGATTTTAACACGTTGCTACAAGAAGAAACTGTATGTATGAGCATATGGCCATGGCAGAATACTATAGAGACCAGACATATTGCTGGGTTGTGTACAAAAATGTATATAAAATAAAAAGTGCCGAAAGAAATCAAAGAAAAGAAAATAAGAAAAAAAATATGCATAAACTTTAAATGAGCTTGAAACTGAATTTGCAATGGAAAAGGAAAGCAAAATGTAAATGATTTAGAGACAAATTTATATGAAACATATGGAAAATTTGGGTTGTTACTTCTGCGGTGGTGCAGCTGTAGCGTTGTTGCCTCACAAGAAGAGGTTCTCCCATTTGATTCTTGGCTGGAGTGCGGGGAGTGCCTTCTGTGTGGAGTCTGCGTGTCCTCCCCGCTGTTGGGTGGGCGTTCGAAAGACATGCGTAAATGGGCGTGCCTTCATTGAAAGTTGAACGTCAAGCTGGCACCTCGGTGTTCGTGAAATTCTACTGCCAATCATTAGTGGACCAGAGTTCTGCTGTGGCGACCCCTAACCGGGAAAAGCCGAAAGACAACAACAACATGGAAAAGTTGGGTTGTTA
Source organism: Protopterus annectens (assembly GCF_019279795.1). Taxonomy (NCBI): domain Eukaryota; kingdom Metazoa; phylum Chordata; order Ceratodontiformes; family Protopteridae; genus Protopterus; species Protopterus annectens. Next base: position 978,991,078 of record NC_056725.1, on the reverse strand, counting down.
TTGTTAAGGCAAAAAAAAATAAAAGGAAAAAGAAGTTTTTCAGTGGTTAGGAAAATGGGTTAAAGAAAGTGATAAAAATTGATAACATTTATGATGTATATACCCAAGAAGAAATGATTATAATAGTTGAGAACTTTGCTTATGAAATATATAAAAAGGAAAATGTACAACAGTAAGTAAAGAAGGTTATAAAATAGTAGACGATGTAAAAAGGGAATTAGAGGAAGAAATAGAAGTGAAAATAAAAGAAATAAAAAGGCAATGAATAGAAAAAAAACACCAGGTATAAATGGAATAGCATATAATTTTGTCTAAATATACAATTAAAAATAAAAGATTAGTTGTTTTTTTTTTTGCCACATATTAAATGAATGGTTAAGTGAGGAGATAAAAGGAGAAGAAATATGTGATGGAGTGATAAAATTCATTAAAGTAAAGGATTTTTCAAAGTAAGAAAAAATGGATATAATATAAACTAAACATATTTGGTCAAATATTTGCTGAATATGAAAGAAAAATAGAAAGAAAAATTGGAAAAGCAAGGAAACTGACTGCATGATTGAAATGTTTTAATCTGGCTTTCTTTAAAAACATATTTATGACAAATGCCTATGTATTAGGGAAATTAGCATACTTAGGTAGAATTTCTATGTTTCTAATACAGAAAAAGAAATAATGGATACTTTTTCAGTCTTATTTAGGGTACAAAATTAAATCCTGTGAGAAAGGGTATCATTTATAATTAAAAAGAAACAGTGGGTTTAATTTTAAAAAAAAAAAGGCATCTATGCATTTCATATGGATAATTAAAAAAGTTCATGAGTTAGAGAAAAATATGGTGGCAAGTATGGAATAAATGGAATAAATAAGGAAAAAAAAAAGAAAAGATAAAAGAAGAAAAAATACAAATGAAAACATATTTGAATAAAATACAAATATGGAAAATGTAATATTGAAGTAATGGAATGGTATGAAAATATAATGGAGGGATATTATTTACTGTATCCATGGAAATAATTAAAGTAATATGTTAAAAATTGTACAGGAAAGAAGAAAAAGACTTATTTTTTTATGAAGCAAGTTATTTTTTTTGCGGTGGTTAATATTGAATAAATTACCTGTAAAAAGCAATATGAAACATAAAGAGAGGAAATGTACAAAACATAATGTAGCAGAAACTATGGGTATTTTTTTTCAGAATTGCATAAAATTAAGATTTTGGAGGAAATATTTAAAAATGAGTACAAGGTGAGTGGATTTGAAAAAAATAAATATAGAGATGGTATTATATGGAAAATATGCAAATGAAAACTAATTGAAGTGGAAAATTATCCTTGTATAGCTGGTTCAATGTTATGGGACAGATATGTGGAAGTTTATTACATAATATAGAAGATGAAGACATGTTGAAGGAAATAATGGAGTGGTTATAGAGAATGAGATTAGGTGAGTGAATGTATTTTTGTGTTGGTAGAAATATTGGATAGGAAAATTGTATTAAGGTTATTTTGTGTTACTTTTCTTTGATTTTTCTCAGATTGAGTTATATGAAGAAAGAAGAATGTGAAGGTGGGGCTACAAATAATGTAAATGATGTATATGTTGCAAATTTTTGAAAATAATTTAACTAGTATAAATAATATGAGAGATGTATATAAAGCAAACCCTCCCCTTTTTAATGCCCCTCCCATTTCCTGACACAGAGGTAACCGGAAGGAGAGATGTAATGGTAGAGGGTATCATTGTGGTGATTGAAAAGTTGGTCAATGCAGCAGATAGAAGCAGTATAGGAGAATTTTTGGAGGATTTGAATAGGAACATGTTCATTGATTGATCTACCAATGAGCAAAGAACTGCTGAACAGTATGTTGCAAATAAACACCATCTAGCTGTTCTGAGAAAGATAACAGTGGTAAAACAGTGAAATATATATTATGAAGACTGCATCTAGAGGAGTAGAGGATGGTAAATTAAAGGAAATGGAGAGGGATGAACTGAGTGAAAAATCAGTAGTGTCTTTGAGAGATATGGCAGGTTGAGTCTTTAGCAGTGAAGTAAAAGAAAACATGTCTGAAATATATCTTCAGAAAAAATGCGAATGATATACAGTGAAGGACTTATGCAGCAGCTATGGGACAAAATGGAAAAAATAATATTAATCATGTGGAAGTCATTACAGTAAAAAAGAAAAGAAGACCTATAAAGAGAATTTTATCAAAGAAGGTACTGTTATAGAAAAATATTATATATGGGACAATTTAGTGGCCACTTTGGGTTTTCATTTGCAAAATGTTCATTCATCATAGGAAATAATCATTCTGTGATTTGACTTCTGAAAATGAATTATTGTTACAAAAGTTTAATGATTTGTGCATAAACAATTTCCTATAGAATAATTATATTTTCAGGGCTAAAACCCAAATGTAAAAAAGACAGTTTTGTTATAATGTAGGTCATATGAAATTGAGGAAAATAAAATGTGAAAATCTATAGAACATATTTGATTTAGTAGGTAATGTAAAAAGTAAGTGATGAAAGAAAATTGTGGAATGGGGATGGGATGCAGATGTAGTCATTTTAAATAGAAAAAAAAATCTGATTAAACATTTGCCAAGTATTATTTTTGTTGCAAGGTATAAAGGAACTTTGAGATAAAGGGAACAATGGAAGTCATGTTTTATTATGTAGATTTTCCAATCTGATAAGTAAATGTGCTAAAATGTAATCAATGTGTAGAAAAGGGGAATACTGCTAACATGTGTGTTGGAGAGTGTTGAGTATGTAAAAACAAGGTTATTTCTGGTTTGATTATCATGAAAATCAAATGTAGAAGTAGGAATAGTAGAGTTAAGTAGGGATGAAGCAGGATGGGAATATGTACCATAAAGAAGTGAGGATTTATCAGATGAGGTAGAAGGGGTGAGGTATGATTTAAATGATTTGGGCCAAGAAAAAAGACTGTGTCCAATTAAGTGAGCAAACTTTAAGACTAGTAACAACAACACCTTTGTTATATAGGAGAGATTTAATCATATATATATATATATATATATATATATATATATATATATATATATATATATATATATATATATATATATCAGGATGATTTGGTAAAAAGTTTGTAAAAATATTCAAACGAAGAAAGGATAATAGAAAGAAAAAGGAAATTAAATGATTTCCACTGTAGTCAAAAAGGAAAAGCAATACTTTTGTATATGTATATGAATTTTAATTGATTTCTAAATATTAGTAGACTAATTGTTTTGGATTGGAAAACAAACTGTGATGTTCATTTAATAGTTTTGCAAGATTTAGGGCTTATTTAAACTTGGAATAGGTTACAAATGGAAAGGCTATGGGGACGAACTAGAATTTGGAATTTGATTCAAGAGCATTGCTCTGGTATAACTACTTTGTGTGTTGAAAAGCAAATGTTTTGGGTGTATGTTTGGTTAAGTTAGGGAGGTTTATGGTGGTGGATATTAGGCAAGAAAAAAACAGACACTGACATTGTTTTGTATGCATATACTATGGCAAAAGACAGAGAACAGTTGTTTGTTCGACTGAAAAGTTATGTTACAATGAACATAAATATTATTATAGCTTGTGTTTTAATTGTGATTTATGGAGTAAGAGAAGGAAGTAGGGCAGGTCGTGAGAAGGATAAATGAGGTTTGATATGGTGATAAGTTATGTATATGCTCAAAAACACATTGATCTTATCAAAGGGAAATGTATAACAGATTATTTTTTATTATCAGAAGTTTTGAAGAAGAAGGTAGAGTAGTTATTGTCACTCTTCTTATGTGCATTAAGGAGACGTTGAGCCTTGGGTTTTCATTTAAGTAGTTTATTGTATGCAAACACATCAGAATGGATAGCAGGAACATTGAACTTTAACAAACAATCTAACTGACTGCATACGTGCATGCTCTCACTTGGGCTGCTCACTTAAAATGGCACACTTGCTTGCACGTGTTCAGTACTTACATGCATGTGCTGACTCATTGGAAAGCTTCTTAAAACTAAATCACACACACTGATCTACATTCTCCTTCTTTATTGAGCTATCTCATATAAACAATGACATTTTAATAGGCATGCAATTATACAGACAACAGTCATGTCCAGGTTGCCATGTATCTGGAAGTAGATTTTGAGATGCACCCTGATCTCATGACATAATAGTTAGGACTAGGTTTAGCAACAGGGGACAGTCACTGGGGAATGCTCTGCTTGAGGAGTCTCAGGGATTTTTTTCAGGAATGGGGATTGCTGATGGAATGTCCTCTGGAACAGAAATATTGGACAAGTCACTGTGAGAACTAGAGTCTTTGTCACAGGCAAGATGCTGTAACACTGTTTTAGACACTGGTAACAAATGCTTCCAATTTTGTCTGAATTCCATTCCTTGTGATTCCACAATGTACAGTCTTAGTTCTTGACACAAACTTTTCACAAATTCAATGCGATCAAAACCTTTTGATGTCTGCATCCTCACTATCCCCCCTTTTTTCAATGAAGTGTACAGTTTGCTGATTTTATTATAGTAAGACTTCTGGGACAAAAGCTTTTTCATTGGTTGGACTTTCATAGTATTGTAGTTCTTAGCACTTGGAACCAATAAATTACTGCTGATTGGTAGTGTGGTTCTGGTTTGTCTCAACATAAATATCTGGACAGGTGAACCGAGATGTTTATCCCGAGGAATGTTCCTGAGATTTAACAAGTTAAGAAAAACATTGGTATTGCCATGTCTGGATTTATCTAACAGCTGTTTTGCACTTAAACTGCACATTCAGCCAAGCCATTTGATGGAGGGTATTCAGGACTACTCGTAATATGAACAAAGTCCCACTCTTCTGCAAATTTCCTGAACTGCTGACTTGTAAACTGTGCACCATTGTCAGAAATAACTCTGTGCAGACTACCATGGACAGAAAAATGTTGCTTCGACTCAATAATGACAGTAAAACCATAAACAAAAAAGTCTCCGTGGGTTCCCAAAGAGTCTTGCAGTCAAAAGTAGTATCAAAGCATAGAAAATATACTGTAAGACTCACCACATAAACATAAAGGCAGAATAAAATTGTAAAACTTCCTTTAATAACAGTAGATAAGCGCTTTCACGTACTAGAAGTACGCTTCTTCAGACCTTAAACATACTAAATCATTGCTATCTTTTATACAAAAACTTAAATCATGATTAAATCATTAAACAATTAAGTAATCAATCTATCAATTAAGAAACATCTTAAAATAAAAGGGCAACGTAGGACTCCTATTCAAAATGAGTCTATTGATATTATACTCTGTTATAACAGGAAGTATATTAAATATGAATATATATTAAACAAATGTCTTAAGACACATATTATAAAATCTATCATTTCATATATATCATAATTTCTTTTAAAAATATGTCTGAATTATATGAATTTATAAAACTTTTTATAGCTATTTATTACCTATTTAGAAAAATAAAACATAATTCTAAAAATGTGTATTTATGAAGCCAGAGTTCTAAGTAACATACATATATATAGAAAATCACTAAATGATGTAAAAAATGTGTGTATATATATATATATATATATATATATATATATATATATATACCTACATCTCTACATCTGACATATATATTTATATTTTTGACATATATATTTACATTCATCCTACACACAAATAACTATATGTAACTGATATTATGAGCAACAAGTAAAATTCCAACAAGATTAAAACTAAAAAATGGCATACTAAATATTGTATTAAAACCTCGAAAAGGGCAGTAGACCATCATTTATGAGGTCTAGAATCCAGGACTGGTTTCAATGACAGACAATAGTTAAGACCTGGTGGGAGGTGTGCTCCTAACCTAAGTATCCATTTCAATTCAGTAGTGGCTAGAGAATTAACCTTATCTCCACCCCTCAAATTAGGGTCAATTATTTGTAAGACCCTAAAACAAAAACTATGTTCAACATTGTCATTGATGTGTCTAGCTAAAGCATTTAGTTCATTTCGTTTTCTGATCTCATAAGTATGGTCATATATTCTGTCCTTAAGCCTCCTTTTAGTTAGTCCAACATAAAATGCAGTGCATTTCAAGCATGTTGCTAAATAAATCAAGTTCATAGTATCACATGTAGCATGAAACCTTGGATTAAACACATACTCTCTTGTGGGATGTATGAAGAGCTGTGTCTCCGTAATGTGTTGACACATATTGCACTTGCCACAGGAATAAGTTCCTTTGTCTAAATCTTGCCTATGAACAATGGCTTGCTCTTTATTTTCATTGAAACAAAGTAACTGTTTCAAATTATTACAATTCTTAAATAAAAATCTTGGTTTATCACCCACAATAGACCTAACTGTTTCATCCATGGTCAAAATATTCCAATTTCTGGAAATAATATTCCTTAAACCTGTTATGTCATTGGTGTACTTCATTAAATACATCACTTTACTTTTACCATCAAAGTTTTGGTTACTAATTTGTGGTTGTTGATAACAAAATCTGGCACTACTCCCAACACTATCATCCTTATCCACTAATGTTTGAGGTATCTCCAAAATACTGTTCTTAATTGTATGTACCATCATCTCATCATAGCCCTTATCTAAGAATAACCGTTCCATAATATCACCTTGCCTTAATAATTCATCCCTTATTTTACATATTCTAGTCAATCTGATAAATTGACTCTGTTTAAAATTGACAATGTTTTTCTATTTGGTAAGAAATACTACTTGCAACAATGGGGTGTAGCAATGGGCACCCCTGTTGCTAATACCTATGCCAATTTAGTAGTATACCATTGGGAGAAGAATAATTTATTCAATGAAGCACGTTTTGAGAAAATTAAGTTATATAGAAGGTTCGTAGATGATGTCCTTATTCTTTGGGAAGGGACACCTATGGAATTTCAATGCTTCTTAACATATTTAGAATCAACCAGTGAATTTTTAAGATTCACTATGGAACATTCTGAAAATAACATTAGTTTTCTTGATGTAAATCTTATATTCACCAATGAGAAAAGTATTACTTTATAGAAAGTCTTGTTGGAAAAATACCTTATTGAGTTTCAATAGCATGCATCCCAGACATACTTTTCCGGGAATTGTAAAGAGTCAATTTATCAGATTGACTAGAATATGTAAAATAAGGGATGAATTATTAAGGCAAGGTGATATTATGGAACGGTTATTCTTAGATAAGGGCTATGATGAGATGATGGTACATACAATTAAGAACAGTATTTTGGAGATACCTCAAACATTAGTGGATAATGATGATAGTGTTGGGAGTAGTGCCAGATTTTGTTATCAACAACCACAAATTAGTAACCAAAACTTTGATGGTAAAAGTAAAGTGATGTATTTAATGAAGTACACCAATGACATAACAGGTTTAAGGAATATTATTTCCAGAAATTGGAATATTTTGACCATGGATGAAACAGTTAGGTCTATTGTGGGTGATAAACCAAGATTTTTATTTAAGAATTGTAATAATTTGAAACAGTTACTTTGTTTCAATGAAAATGAAGAGCAAGCCATTGTTCATAGGCAAGATTTAGACAAAGGAACTTATTCCTGTGGCAAGTGCAATATGTGTCAACACATTACGGAGACACAGCTCTTTATACATCCCACAAGAGAGTATGTGTTTAATCCAAGGTTTCATGCTACATGTGATACTATGAACTTGATTTATTTAGCAACATGCTTGAAATGCACTGCATTTTATGTTGGACTAACTAAAAGGAGGCTTAAGGACAGAATATATGACCATACTTATGAGATCAGAAAATGAAATGAACTAAATGCTTTAGCTAGACACATCAAAGACAATGTTGAACATAGTTTTTGTTTTAGGGTCTTACAAATAATTGACCCTAATTTGAGGGGTGGAGATAAGGTTAATTCTCTAGCCACTACTGAATTGAAATGGATACTTAGGTTAGGAGCACACCTCCCACCAGGTCTTAACTATTGTCTGTCATTGAAACCAGTCCTGGATTCTAGACCTCATAAATGATGGTCTACTGCCCTTTTTGAGGTTTTAATACAATATTTAGTATGCCATTTTTTAGTTTTAATCTTGTTGGAATTTTACTTGTTACTCATAATGTCAGTTACATATAGTTATGTGTGTGTAGGATGAATGTAAATATATATGTCAAAAATATAAATATATATGTCAGATGCACACATATATATATATATATATATATATATATATATATATATATATATATACATTTTTTACATCATTTAGTGATTTTCTATATATATGTATGTTACTTAGAACTCTGGCTTCATAAATACACATTTTTAGAATTACGTTTTATTTTTCTAAATAGGTAATAAATAGCTATAAAAAGTTTTATAAATTCATATAATTCAGACATATTTTTAAAAGAAATGATGGTATATATGAAATGATAGATTTTATAATATGTGTCTTAAGACATTTGTTTAATATATATTCATATTTAATATACTTCCTGTTATAACAGAGTGTAATATCAATAGACTCATTTTGAATAGGAGTCCTACGTTGCCCTTTTATTTTAAGATGTTTCTTAATTGATAGATTGATTACTTAATTGTTTAATGATTTAATCATGATTTAAGTTTTTGTATAAAAGATAGCAATGATTTAGTATGTTTAAGATCTGAAGAAGCATACTTCTGGTACGTGAGAGCGCTTATCTACTGTTATTAAAGGAAGTTTTACAATTTTATTCTGCCTTTACGTTTATGTGGTGAGTCTTACAGTATATTTTCTGTGCTTTCTGTGCTTCAATAATGACAGTACTGGAAGTTAGGTTGGGAAGTATGTCAATCTTGAACCAATTTGAATAAGAGGCTACTAACACCAAATAATGTCGACCATTCCAATCAAAGGTATCTGTGACTACTGTCAACCAAGGTAATTCAGGAATCTGGCTTAAATGAAGTTGTTCTTTTTGTTGATGCAGCTTTGCACTATTACATACTGAGCAAGATGAAAGTGCTTTCTCAATATCTCTTGACATAGAAGGCCAAAATACTAGACCTCTCACCCTTCTTTTGGTAGAATCAGTTCCTGGGTGGCTACAGTGCAAGATCTTAATATACTCTTGTTGCAAGAATTTTGGAACAATCACTTTAGGACCTTTCATGACAATACCATTGTCTGACAAAATCTCATCTCTGTATGGAAAGTATGGTTGCACTTCTACTGGTAAATAAGATTGCTTGGAAAGCCATCCTTAACTGATAAAGAGGTTTAGCTTCTTGAGAATTAGATCTGAAGCTGTGTGAGTTCTGAGCTCATCAAGATGTGTGGAAAAAAAAATTCTCACTTCCATGACCTCAAAATCAAGTTGCTCATTGTTATGCTGTTCTGTGGTTTTCCTGGATGATCTGGATATAGTATCAGCAAGATAAAGAAGTTTGCCTTTTGTATAGACATGACTAAAATTGTATTTCAGTAATTTGAGCACCATGCGTTGCAATCCAGCTGAAGCTGTATGCATAGGCTTTCTCAGAATAGTAACAAGAGGTTGCTGGTCAGTTTCAATCTGGATAAGTTGACCATAAATATAATTTTGAAACTTCAAACATGCAGACACAATTGCCAAAAGCTCTTCTTTCTCAATCTGGGCATATTGCATCTCAGTCTGGGTAAGGGTTCTCTATGCATAGGCTACTCATCTACCCTCTTGAAGAATTACTGTACCTAGACCAAATTTAGAAGCATCACAGGAAAGAGTAACTGGTTTGTGAACATCATAGTAGCTGGGAGTTGGTGGACTAGCAATATTCTGTTTCAGGACATCAAATATTACCATAACCAAATTACATCTTTCCATGTCAGTTCACTTAATGGTCTTGAAAGATGGCTTAAATCTGGAATGAACTTGCCTCGATAGTTGACCATGCAAAGAAAATGTAGAGCTTGAACACTGTCTGGAGATGGCATCTTGAGAATTGCTGTTTCCTTGAAGGATCTGGTAGTAAGTCTGAACTGGTAAACAAGTGGCCAACATCAGTAACTTCTCGCAGTGTGAATTTGCACTTCTGAGGATGCAGCTTAAGATTCACTTCACATGCTCTTTCCAGAACTTTCTTGAGGTTTCTGTCATGTTCGACTTAACCATTGCCTCCTACTAGAATATTATCTACTATAATAGCACAGGGATAGCCAGAAAAAAATTTCTCCATTGCACACTGAAAGACTACACTTACAGAATTTAGTCCAAATGGCATTCTCAGAAATCTGTATATTCCAAATGGTGTTCCAAATGTGGTTAACAAGGAAGATTTTTGGTGAAGTAAAATTTGCCAAAATGAACTCTTTTCATCTAAGACACAGAAAACTGTGGCATTTGACATGAGGGCAGCAACCTCTTCAACTGTGCGCATTGGATTATGAGGCCTTTTTAATGCTTTTTTTCAGATCTCTTGGATCAATACATATTTTGATATTGTCTGAGCTTTTCTTATGAGCTACTACTATGGAGGATACCCATTCAATAGTTTCTTCTACTGGACAAATTACTCCTAGCTGCACCATTCTGTCTCACTTGGCTTAGACTCTGTTCTGCATAGCTACTGGAACTTTTCGTGCTGGTCCAATAACTAGGCAGATCTCTGGGTCTAACTTCATGGAGTACACAACTGGTAGTTTGCCTAGTTCGTCTGCAAAAATATCAGCATACTCAAAACAAATAGTTTGGGTGAAATGTGAGCTGTTGTCATGCAGGCTTACATGGTGGACTTCTTTATTAAATGAAAGCAGTCCCATTTTCAAGCTGTCTCTGAGGCCTAATGATGACTGCACATGTCTCTTAACTATGAAAATTGCAAGTCATAGCTGTTCTCAACAGAGTAACATGAAAGCATTACTGAGCCTTCGGTTTGAATCTCTTCACCACCATAAGCAACAAGCTTCACACACTTTGTCAAATCAAGTTGTTCTGCAGCCTTTACTCTAGCAAACATTTCTGCTGATATAACATAACACTTTGAGCCAGTATTTACTTTGAGCTCTACAGGATTCCCATTAATCCAAACAGTACAAAAGATTTTGTCCTTTGTCTACAACTCTACTGCATTAACTGTTTCACCAAGCACAGACATACCCATCAACATAAAAAGTAGGGTTCCAGCTTTCTAATTCCAATTTGCCTCTTGGAATGCCATATTTTAATAAAATAATGTACCTTATTTGATTTACAAAATGTTTTGAATGATTCCACTTATTGCAAGAATGATACTGCTGACTAAAAGCTAAGCACTTTTCTCTTTTGTATTAATGATCTCCACCACAATTATGGCAGTTGGCTATGAATCTGGAGGGGGGCACATGTTTTGACTTTGCTGACCTTATGCTTCACTCAGCATGCTGCGGAATTTGCTGGAAAGACTCGGGGTTTCCCAGGGACTGTTACAGGACATGCAGTAGCTGCCATGTGCTTGGGCCTGTTGCTTTTATCCACATGCTGCATACTATCAACATGAGCTTTGTCACTGTGCCTTCCACAGCTATTCTCATTTGTAAACATAAGTGTGTGCTTTTCTGTAAGCTTGTATATCTGAGAAATCTCAATGACATTATTCAAAGTTAAATCACTGTCTTGAAGCAAAATTGTTCTCACTGAGTCAGTAATATCACATACAAGCCTGACCTTTATCAACTCATCTCTCAAATCACCAAATCTGCACATTTTTGCCTTGTTTCTCAAGTCAGTTATATATGCTGCAAAAGTTTCATCAGGCTTTTGAGCCCTTGTATAAAAATAAGTGCCTTTCCATTGTAACATTGGCTTGGGGTTACACATTTGTCTAAATTTACATTTTAAGCATTCAGGGTTTTCACTTGTTTCAACTGGTATCATTATATAGCAGTCTTCTCCCTCCCCTGCAAGCACAACAGTTGCATACACAAATGAATGGTCTCTTTCAATTGCCTCTGAACCAGTTAAATTAAGCAGAATAAATGCTTTTGTATGTGTGTCTTTGTCATAAAAAGCAGCCTGTATGAACATATTGTATTCCTGCTCACTCTCCAATTTTCTGCTATATTGTTATCAAACACAAGCAGTGCAGGTCTGCAAAATCCTTCTGCCATAGCCACAGATTATAGTAAAACACAATGCATAATTGGCCCTTGTCATTATGTACAAACATTCACACCAGGTACTTGTAATAATATTCAAATGCACAATAAGTTCTTTGAAAGACTGTACTCTGCAAAATATGTCTTGAAATAATTGTACTTTGTGAAATATTCTTTGAAACAACTTTACTTTGTGAAATAACTGCACTATAATACTGCACACACTTGCAAACACTTTGCACACCTCAGATACTTTGAATAGTTTTAGTTAATAGAAAAAAGTAGCACGTAGAGTGGTCTTTAGCTTAGTGCACATCTATGAACTTATGAAGTAGACCCTGCATATTACAAATAACCTGTCAGCTGGTGGAGTGATACCCTTTATAGTTCATATATCTTCTTACCAGCTAACTAAGTGGAGTCTATATTTTAACATGGGTGCATTTTATGGCCCTAGCTCTTCAGTGAAATGGGCTACACTATAGAAATTAGGCAGGATGTTGGCTCATTCTTCTGTGGTACATGAAAACTACATATGCTCCTCCCACATGCTACAACATGACATTGAGGAACTGACTGACTATTCTCAAGGCAGATGCCTGACCTTTCCCTACCATGTCCCCTGTTGGCTGCTGAAAGGTCCCTGTAGCTGATATATGTAAAGCCACACATACCTTTGTATCCACTGGGATGGGCAATCCACAACTTCCACAAGCCAGCAGATGAAGCTGACACATGTCTATCAGCTTGTATATGGTGCTCCTATCAACACAGTATCAGTCTGCAATGTTGGTATCAAAAGCCATGAAATGATAAGAACATCTGAAGGACATAGCACCTATGAGAGTGACAATGGTCACTGTCATGACTCATAGTGGCTGTAATAGCTTTTTTTCATATACTCATTCAGTAATACTGCAGTAACCCCTTAGCATATTTCCTTGATTCCCCTGCATATACACAAGGATTTTCCTGCCATCATCACCACTGTTGTTTACACATCATGTTGTGCTCTTTATACATTTCTCAATCTCAGCACCATATTGTTTTGCCTTATTTCCAAACATGGAGCCCTGTGTTCATTAGTGTCTACTTTCACATCCATTTGCATATACTGTGAGCAGACCTCCACTGCTCATGCTGAGTGTATTTAAATTGCACACACTGAGCACATGGTCAATCCTCACACACAATTGCTTACCACATTTTGGTAAATGTTTCTGAATACCAGACATAGATCCTTATACACTGTATGAGGAATGAAGAGTCAGAGTCTATTAGCCATAAAGGAAAATGACACTATAGAAAAAAAATCTGCATTAGTTAAAATGATGAGCCTTTAGAAAAAAAAACAAACAGATTGATCTCTGTATGCTTTAGGTAATGCCAAAATTCGTGGCATGTGCTATAAGGTAACACTTCACTTACTAATGTTTGATTGCTAACCAAAAGAAAAACTTTAGACATCTCCTTGGAAAATAGCAAATATAGTTCCAAAGGAATGTTATCAGGACCAGAGGCCTAACCAGGTTTTAATGATTTAATTCTACATTGCAGTTCTTCAAACCTAAAAGGGATGGTAAAGTGAGTAATCTTGTTTCTATTGTAATTTATTAACCATTAAGTTTTATATGTATGATGATGTTAAATAGAGAAAAAATGTCATTTCTTATATTACTTAGTAAAAATGAGCATGAGATAGTATAACCTGATCATTACTACCAAAGAAATTTATAAAGGAATTAATTATTCTTTTTTATAAGATGATTAAGATTATTAATATTGTGTCCATGATATTCTCACACACAGAAAATGTGTCAATACCAACTTACCAAATAAAAATATCGGTTAACATTTTTAGTAAATTTAGATGCTGATTTTGCAATGGGAACTCTCCCCTCAAACCAAATTGGAAGATGAAGAGCACAGGGAGAAAGCAATTCCCAAGGTTTTACGACATCTGTCTGTGCAGAAAATGTCAAAACTTGCCAGCTTGAATTTTTGGCAAGTTGTCACTACTGAGAAATGGGTCAATGAAAATGATATTGATTAGATGCCAGGAGCTCAATAATTATTTGATTGTAATTTCATCTGCTAAATGTCATCCTGTATGCTCTATGTGATGATAGGCAGTAAACTAAACTTGGAGCTTTTCAAGATCAATAGCAAGTTTAAATCTAATACCAGCTAAATGTGGATTCTAAGGGATTGGATAAAATCTGAATTGACTGGTTTTCTGTTGCCACATTTTGAGTTACACAGATAAGACTTATATCAAAACCTTCTAAATTTTCATCCCAATTATGTGCTTTGCAAAACCTAACTACTAAGTTTGGAGATAAAACTATCTGAATGCATCCCATAATACTGGTACATTCTATTCCATTGTTGATGAATACTAAAAATACCAGTACTTATTGGTTAAACAATCTTTTTTTTTGTTTGCATTTCAATCATACATGGTAGAAATGCCCCAATTTTTGAAGGTTATATTTCAATGGATATTCAGTAAACATGACATTTCAATGATCAGGAATTACATTAAGCATAATTACCAGTGACAGAAATAATCACTGGGACCCTCTGTCCATCCTTACTCATACATGCTTATCCTGAATCTAACCCTGCCTTAACCCGAGCACTACACATTATCTTACTAAAATCCCTTTCCCTAACAGTACCACTATTCCAGTGATGCTTGATCTGCGCTTGTAGCTGGAATTTACTCTTATGTTTTTTTTTTTTTTTGTAAGAGAGTGGTATCTATGCTTTGTGATGCGGTCTTAGTAGTACTTCAGCGGGTTTTTTTTGCATTCTCTCTTTTTCCTGTAATTTGAGGTATGTTCTTTTGTACTTTCAACCTAACATGCTAACAAGCTACAGATATATAAATAGATAGTTAGATAGATAATAGATAACTACAGAGATAGATATAGATAGAATAAGATACAGATAAAATATCAAGTGAATCAGCCACCATGACTTTAGCTTTATAGACTTTATCATTATTTATTGGTATGAAATACCCATAACAAAATGACAAACATAAGTACATAAAAAGGGAAGGCTAAGATAACGCATAAATATGGAATACTCAGAAAATCCCTACCTATATGTCTTTCTCTACACAGACTTAAAAAGTCATGGGCATTCAGAAGACATGCAGCTGATGCCCTTGATGGGTCATTTGCATATATCCCATGGGCCTCTATTACAGCAGCTTTAAGGTATCACAGTGAAAACTCCAGCTTGGATGGGCTTTTCTTGCAGTTTTTACTGAATGGTTTGTCTGTGTTACCTTTCTACCCACTGGTTTGTTTTTGTAATAGGCAGCCAACAGTATCCACCATCTGAAAATAGGTATTTATGACCTACATGTCTATATCTGGGAACAGTATTTCTCAAAGTAATTTAAGAAGCACAGTAATGGAAAATATGCCATACATGTTTCTACAGTAGAACAAACAATTTATGATGATAGCCAGGCCTTCATACTGAAGTTCCTTATTGTTTCTCTAGTCATACTAAACATGAATCATAAAACCCAGGTGATGATATG